>NW_026778023.1:0-55316 GCF_028023285.1 Balaenoptera ricei
TGTTGCCCGAGACTCGGCAGACACAGAGGGCCTCCGAGGGACGTATGGGAATCAATGCTGCTCAGCAGGCCCACAGGGGTTTGGAGTGCGTCAGTGATCTTGGAACAGAAATGATGCTCACCCGACGGGCCTAGGAGTCCTGAAAAGGGTACGTCCTTTGACATAAGGCGGAACCTCCACTAAGCGCTCATGAAAAGAGCTGCATGCCTCCCTTTCTGCAGGGCTACTCAGGGCCTTACCTCGAGGCGAGGACTCAGGCTGAGATTCCCTTTAGCTCTAGAGCATGGCAAGGTGAGCCCCACCCCGGCCAATGAAGCTCCGTGTGTAGCCAGAGAACACTCATTTTCTTCCCACACCCATGCCTACAGTGGCCAGAGGGCTGTCAACAGCAGAGAATTTCAGGGAACTTCACGGCAGCAAGCATGGAGCTTTCCAAATGGAAAGCAAGGCTAGTACCATCATGCCGCCATTACCATTGGCACAGGCAACATACATCTCTGTGGTTTGTAACAAATCAAAAGAGACACAGAGTACACACTGGTTGCTTCCCTGAATCAACTTCTCGAGGCAGCGTGTTCTGCATCTAGTGAACAGCCTCACCAAGGAACGCCCTAGCTAGGCCTCTGGGCCCGTGCCTCTTCAAAAGCCTGCAGTGCTACAGGAAAAACTGTGCTTTAGTTGCAGTAAGAACGCAAGCAGTGTTTCTCCTGATGGCAGGGTGACTTCAAGAAGGAGGTCTTAGATGGAAGGAGAAGCCTAGTGTTTTTCTCTGTGCAGCTCAGACTAAGGAATGAGTGCGATTTCCACAGCATGTTGGAACTTGCTAGAACGGTGCTCGTGAACCTGTGCGAGTGTTGTGAATCAAGATATCAGAAGAAAGAGTGCAGTGTGTTTCCCATGACTCAGCAGACACAGAGGACCTCCGAGGGACCAATAGGCCTCGTTGTTGCTCAGCAGGCCTACAGGGGTGTGGAGGTACTCAGGGATCTTGGAACAAAATTGATGCTCACCCGAGAGGCCTAGGAGTCCTGAAAAGGGTACTTCCTTTAAAGTAAAGCAAAACAGCGACTAAGAGCTCAGGGAAAGAGCTGCATGCCTCCCTTTCTGCAGGGCTACTCAGGGCCTTACCTCGAGGCGAGGACTCACGCTGAGATTCCCTTTAGCTCTAGAGCATGGCAAGGTGAGCCCCACCCCGGCCAATGAAGCTCCGTGTGTAGCCAGAGAAAACTCATTTTCTTCCCACACCCATGCCTACAGTGGCCAGAGGGCTGTCAACAACAGAGAATTTCAGGGAGCTTCACGGCAGCAAGCATGGAACTTTCCAAATGGAAAGCAAGGCTAGTACCATCATGCCCCCATTACCATTGGCACAGGCAGCATACATCTCTGTGGTTTCTAACAAATCAAAAGAGACACAGAGTACACACTGGTTGCTTCCCTGAATCAACTTCTCGAGGCAGGCTGTTCTGCATCTAGTGAACGGCCTCACCAAGGAACGCCCTAGCTAGGCCTCTGGGCCCGTGCCTCTTCAAAAGCCTGCAGTGCTACAGGAAAAACTGTGCTTTAGTTGCAATAAGAACGCAAGCAGTGTTTCTCCTGATGGCAGGGTGACTTCAGGAAGGAGGTCTTAGATGGAAGGAGAAGCCTAGTGTTTTTCTCTGTGCAGCTCAGACTAAGGAATGAGTGCGATTTCCACGGCATGTTGGAGCTTGCTAGAACGGTGCTCGTGAACCTGTGCGAGTGCTGTGAATCAAGATATCACAAGAAAGAGTGCAGTGTGTTGCCTATGACTCAGCAGACACAGAGGACCTCCGAGGGACCAATGGGCCTCGTTGTTGCTCAGCAGGCCTACAGGGGTGTGGAGGTACTCAGGGATCTTGGAACAAAAATGATGCTCACCCGAGAGGCCTAGGAGACCTGAAAAGGGTACTTCCTTTAAAGTAAAGCAGAACAGCGTCTAAGAGCTCATGAAAAGAGCTGCATGCCTCCCTTTCTGCAGGGCTACTCAGGGCCTTACCTCGAGGCAAGGACTCACGTTGAGATTCCCTTTAGCTCTAGAGCATGGCAAGGTGAGCCCCACCCCGGCCAAAAAAGCTCCGTGTGTAGCCAGAGAAAACTCATTTTCTTCCCACACCAATGCTAGAGTGGCCAGGGGCCTGTCAACAGCAGAGAATTTCAGGGAGCTTCACGGCAGCAAGCATGGAGCTTTCCAAATGGAAATCAAGGCTAGTACCATCATGCCCCCATTTCCATGGGCACAGGCAGCATACATCTCTGTGGTTTTTTAACAAGTCAAATGAGACACAGAGTACACACTGGTTGCTTCCCTGAATCAACTTCTCGAGGCAGCGTGTTCTGCATCTAGTGAACGGCCTCACCAAGGAAAGCCTTAGCTAGGCCTCTGGGCCCTTGCCTCTTCCAAACCTGCAGTGCTACAGGAAAAACTGTGCTTCAGTTGCAATAGGAACACAAGCCGTCTTTCTCCTGAGGCAGGGTGACTTCAGGTAGGAGGTCCTGGATGGAAGGAGAAGCCTAGTGTTTTTCTCTGTGCAGCTCAGACTAGGGAATGAGTGCGACTTCCACGGCATGTTGGAACTTGCTAGAACGGTGCCCATAAAACTGTGCAGGTGCTGGCTAAATCAAGATGTCCCAATTAGAGTGCACTGTGTGGCCCTACACTCGGCAGACACACTGTGAGTCGGAAAGCTACGGGCCTGGATATTGCTTAGAAGGGCCAGGGGAGCCTGAGGGTACTCGGTGTTCTTGCAGGGAACAGGGTTTCCAGGCGAGGCACCTAGGTGTCCTGAAAAGCGTACTGGCGTTAAAATGCTGCAGAGCTGCGACTACGGCCTCATGGAAACTGCTACACGCCTCCGCTTCTGCATAGCATTGCAGGGCCTTACCTCGAGGCAAGTTCTCACGTTGCTTGCACTGTGAGCGACACAGCATGTTAGGATGCTGTATTTCTCCTTGAATAGAGTGACTTCAGGAAAGAGGTCCTCGATACATTCCAAGAAGAGTGTTTTCTCAGGGCAGCTCAGACGAGGGCAATGTCGCAAACTTCCAGGGCATGTTGGACTGCCTAGAAATGTGGTTCTGATGCTGTTCGACTGCTCTGGAAATATGGCTCTCCTGAAGTAACATACAGTGTGTTGCCCGAGACTCGGCAGACACAGAGGGCCTCCGAGGGACGTATGGGAATCAATGCTGCTCAGCAGGCCCACAGGGGTTTGGAGTGCGTCAGTGATCTTGGAATAGAAATGATGCTCCTCCGAGGGGCCTAGGAGTCCTGAAAAGGGTACGTCCTTTGACATAAGGCGGAACCTCCACTAAGCGCTCATGAAAAGAGCTGCATGCCTCCCTTTCTGCAGGGCTACTCAGGGCCTTACCTCGAGGCGAGGACTCAGGCTGAGATTCCCTTTAGCTCTAGAGCATGGCAAGGTGAGCCCCACCCCGGCCAATGAAGCTCCGTGTGTAGCCAGAGAAAACTCATTTTCTTCCCAAACCCATGCCTACAGTGGCCAGAGGGCTGTCAACAGCAGAGAATTTCAGGGAGCTTCACGGCCGCAAGCATGGAGCTTTCCAAATGGAAAGCAAGGCTAGTACCATCATGCCCCCATTACCATTGGCACAGGCAGCATACATCTCTGTGGTTTCTAACAAATCAAAAGAGACACAGAGTACACACTGGTTGCTTCCCTGAATCAACTTCTCGAGGCAGGCTGTTCTGCATCTAGTGAACGGCCTCACCAAGGAACGCCCTAGCTAGGCCTCTGGGCCCGTGCCTCTTCAAAAGCCTGCAGTGCTACAGGAAAAACTGTGCTTTAGTTGCAATAAGAACGCAAGCAGTGTTTCTCCTGATGGCAGGGTGACTTCAGGAAGGAGGTCTTAGATGGAAGGAGAAGCCTAGTGTTTTTCTCTGTGCAGCTCAGACTAAGGAATGAGTGCGATTTCCACGGCATGTTGGAACTTGCTAGAACGGTGCTCGTGAACCTGTGCGAGTGCTGTGAATCAAGATATCAGAAGAAAGAGTGCAGTGTGTTTCCCATGACTCAGCAGACACAGAGGACCTCCGAGGGACCAATGGGCCTCGTTGTTGCTCAGCAGGCCTACAGGGGTGTGGAGGTACTCAGGGATCTTGGAACAAAAATGATGCTCACCCGAGAGGCCTAGGAGTCCTGAAAAGGGTACTTCCTTTAAAGTAAAGCAGAACAGCGACTAAGAGCTCAGGGAAAGAGCTGCATGCCTCCCTTTCTGCAGGGCTACTCAGGGCCTTACCTCGAGGCAAGGACTCACGTTGAGATTCCCTTTAGCTCTAGAGCATGGCAAGGTGAGCCCCACCCCGGCCAATGAAGCTCCGTGTGTAGCCAGAGAAAACTCATTTTCTTCCCACACCCATGCCTACAGTGGCCAGAGGGCTGTCAACAGCAGAGAATTTCAGGGAGCTTCACGGCAGCAAGCATGGAGCTTTCCAAATGGAAAGCAAGGCTAGTACCATCATGCCCCCATTACCATTGGCACAGGCAGCATACATCTCTGTGGTTTCTAACAAATCAAAAGAGACACAGAGTACACACTGGTTGCTTCCCTGAATCAACTTCTCGAGGCAGGCTGTTCTGCATCTAGTGAACGGCCTCACCAAGGAACGCCCTAGCTAGGCCTCTGGGCCCGTGCCTCTTCAAAAGCCTGCAGTGCTACAGGAAAAACTGTGTTTAGTTGCAATAAGAACGCAAGCAGTGTTTCTCCTGATGGCAGGGTGACTTCAAGAAGGAGGTCTTAGATGGAAGGAGAAGCCTAGTGTTTTTCTCTGTGCAGCTCAGACTAAGGAATGAGTGCGATTTCCACGGCATGTTGGAACTTGCTAGAACGGTGCTCGTGAACCTGTGCGAGTGTTGTGAATCAAGATATCAGAAGAAAGAGTGCAGTGTGTTTCCCATGACTCAGCAGACACAGAGGACCTCCGAGGGACCAATAGGCCTCGTTGTTGCTCAGCAGGCCTACAGGGGTGTGGAGGTACTCAGGGATCTTGGAACATCATTGATGCTCACCCGAGAGGCCTAGGAGTCCTGAAAAGGGTACTTCCTTTAAAGTAAAGCAAAACAGCGACTAAGAGCTCAGGGAAAGAGCTGCATGCCTCCCTTTCTGCAGGGCTACTCAGGGCCTTACCTCGAGGCGAGGACTCACGCTGAGATTCCCTTTAGCTCTAGAGCATGGCAAGGTGAGCCCCACCCCGGCCAATGAAGCTCCGTGTGTAGCCAGAGAAAACTCATTTTCTTCCCACACCCATGCCTACAGTGGCCAGAGGGCTGTCAACAACAGAGAATTTCAGGGAGCTTCACGGCAGCAAGCATGGAACTTTCCAAATGGAAAGCAAGGCTAGTACCATCATGCCCCCATTTCCATGGGCACAGGCAGCATACATCTCTGTGGTTTTTTAACAAGTCAAATGAGACACAGAGTACACACTGGTTGCTTCCCTGAATCAACTTCTCGAGGCAGCGTGTTCTGCATCTAGTGAACGGCCTCACCAAGGAAAGCCTTAGCTAGGCCTCTGGGCCCTTGCCTCTTCCAAACCTGCAGTGCTACAGGAAAAACTGTGCTTCAGTTGCAATAGGAACACAAGCCGTCTTTCTCCTGAGGCAGGGTGACTTCAGGTAGGAGGTCCTGGATGGAAGGAGAAGCCTAGTGTTTTTCTCTGTGCAGCTCAGACTAGGGAATGAGTGCGACTTCCACGGCATGTTGGAACTTGCTAGAACGGTGCCCATAAAACTGTGCAGGTGCTGGCTAAATCAAGATGTCCCAATTAGAGTGCACTGTGTGGCCCTACACTCGGCAGACACACTGTGAGTCGGAAAGCTACGGGCCTGGATATTGCTTAGAAGGGCCAGGGGAGCCTGAGGGTACTCGGTGTTCTTGCAGGGAACAGGGTTTCCAGGCGAGGCACCTAGGTGTCCTGAAAAGCGTACTGGCGTTAAAATGCTGCAGAGCTGCGACTACGGCCTCATGGAAACTGCTACACGCCTCCGCTTCTGCATAGCATTGCAGGGCCTTACCTCGAGGCAAGTTCTCACGTTGCTTGCACTGTGAGCGACACAGCATGTTAGGATGCTGTATTTCTCCTTGAATAGAGTGACTTCAGGAAAGAGGTCCTCGATACATTCCAAGAAGAGTGTTTTCTCAGGGCAGCTCAGACGAGGGCAATGTCGCAAACTTCCAGGGCATGTTGGACTGCCTAGAAATGTGGTTCTGATGCTGTTCGACTGCTCTGGAAATATGGCTCTCCTGAAGTAACATACAGTGTGTTGCCCGAGACTCGGCAGACACAGAGGGCCTCCGAGGGACGTATGGGAATCAATGCTGCTCAGCAGGCCCACAGGGGTTTGGAGTGCGTCAGTGATCTTGGAACAGAAATGATGCTCACCCGACGGGCCTAGGAGTCCTGAAAAGGGTACGTCCTTTGACATAAGGCGGAACCTCCACTAAGCGCTCATGAAAAGAGCTGCATGCCTCCCTTTCTGCAGGGCTACTCAGGGCCTTACCTCGAGGCGAGGACTCAGGCTGAGATTCCCTTTAGCTCTAGAGCATGGCAAGGTGAGCCCCACCCCGGCCAATGAAGCTCCGTGTGTAGCCAGAGAAAACTCATTTTCTTCCCAAACCCATGCCTACAGTGGCCAGAGGGCTGTCAACAGCAGAGAATTTCAGGGAGCTTCACGGCCGCAAGCATGGAGCTTTCCAAATGGAAAGCAAGGCTAGTACCATCATGCCCCCATTACCATTGGCACAGGCAGCATACATCTCTGTGGTTTCTAACAAATCAAAAGAGACACAGAGTACACACTGGTTGCTTCCCTGAATCAACTTCTCGAGGCAGGCTGTTCTGCATCTAGTGAACGGCCTCACCAAGGAACGCCCTAGCTAGGCCTCTGGGCCCGTGCCTCTTCAAAAGCCTGCAGTGCTACAGGAAAAACTGTGCTTTAGTTGCAATAAGAACGCAAGCAGTGTTTCTCCTGATGGCAGGGTGACTTCAGGAAGGAGGTCTTAGATGGAAGGAGAAGCCTAGTGTTTTTCTCTGTGCAGCTCAGACTAAGGAATGAGTGCGATTTCCACGGCATGTTGGAACTTGCTAGAACGGTGCTCGTGAACCTGTGCGAGTGCTGTGAATCAAGATATCAGAAGAAAGAGTGCAGTGTGTTTCCCATGACTCAGCAGACACAGAGGACCTCCGAGGGACCAATGGGCCTCGTTGTTGCTCAGCAGGCCTACAGGGGTGTGGAGGTACTCAGGGATCTTGGAACAAAAATGATGCTCACCCGAGAGGCCTAGGAGTCCTGAAAAGGGTACTTCCTTTAAAGTAAAGCAGAACAGCGACTAAGAGCTCAGGGAAAGAGCTGCATGCCTCCCTTTCTGCAGGGCTACTCAGGGCCTTACCTCGAGGCAAGGACTCACGTTGAGATTCCCTTTAGCTCTAGAGCATGGCAAGGTGAGCCCCACCCCGGCCAATGAAGCTCCGTGTGTAGCCAGAGAAAACTCATTTTCTTCCCACACCCATGCCTACAGTGGCCAGAGGGCTGTCAACAGCAGAGAATTTCAGGGAGCTTCACGGCAGCAAGCATGGAGCTTTCCAAATGGAAAGCAAGGCTAGTACCATCATGCCCCCATTACCATTGGCACAGGCAGCATACATCTCTGTGGTTTCTAACAAATCAAAAGAGACACAGAGTACACACTGGTTGCTTCCCTGAATCAACTTCTCGAGGCAGGCTGTTCTGCATCTAGTGAACGGCCTCACCAAGGAACGCCCTAGCTAGGCCTCTGGGCCCGTGCCTCTTCAAAAGCCTGCAGTGCTACAGGAAAAACTGTGTTTAGTTGCAATAAGAACGCAAGCAGTGTTTCTCCTGATGGCAGGGTGACTTCAAGAAGGAGGTCTTAGATGGAAGGAGAAGCCTAGTGTTTTTCTCTGTGCAGCTCAGACTAAGGAATGAGTGCGATTTCCACGGCATGTTGGAACTTGCTAGAACGGTGCTCGTGAACCTGTGCGAGTGTTGTGAATCAAGATATCAGAAGAAAGAGTGCAGTGTGTTTCCCATGACTCAGCAGACACAGAGGACCTCCGAGGGACCAATAGGCCTCGTTGTTGCTCAGCAGGCCTACAGGGGTGTGGAGGTACTCAGGGATCTTGGAACAAAATTGATGCTCACCCGAGAGGCCTAGGAGTCCTGAAAAGGGTACTTCCTTTAAAGTAAAGCAAAACAGCGACTAAGAGCTCAGGGAAAGAGCTGCATGCCTCCCTTTCTGCAGGGCTACTCAGGGCCTTACCTCGAGGCGAGGACTCACGCTGAGATTCCCTTTAGCTCTAGAGCATGGCAAGGTGAGCCCCACCCCGGCCAATGAAGCTCCGTGTGTAGCCAGAGAAAACTCATTTTCTTCCCACACCCATGCCTACAGTGGCCAGAGGGCTGTCAACAACAGAGAATTTCAGGGAGCTTCACGGCAGCAAGCATGGAACTTTCCAAATGGAAAGCAAGGCTAGTACCATCATGCCCCCATTTCCATGGGCACAGGCAGCATACATCTCTGTGGTTTTTTAACAAGTCAAATGAGACACAGAGTACACACTGGTTGCTTCCCTGAATCAACTTCTCGAGGCAGCGTGTTCTGCATCTAGTGAACGGCCTCACCAAGGAAAGCCTTAGCTAGGCCTCTGGGCCCTTGCCTCTTCCAAACCTGCAGTGCTACAGGAAAAACTGTGCTTCAGTTGCAATAGGAACACAAGCCGTCTTTCTCCTGAGGCAGGGTGACTTCAGGTAGGAGGTCCTGGATGGAAGGAGAAGCCTAGTGTTTTTCTCTGTGCAGCTCAGACTAGGGAATGAGTGCGACTTCCACGGCATGTTGGAACTTGCTAGAACGGTGCCCATAAAACTGTGCAGGTGCTGGCTAAATCAAGATGTCCCAATTAGAGTGCACTGTGTGGCCCTACACTCGGCAGACACACTGTGAGTCGGAAAGCTACGGGCCTGGATATTGCTTAGAAGGGCCAGGGGAGCCTGAGGGTACTCGGTGTTCTTGCAGGGAACAGGGTTTCCAGGCGAGGCACCTAGGTGTCCTGAAAAGCGTACTGGCGTTAAAATGCTGCAGAGCTGCGACTACGGCCTCATGGAAACTGCTACACGCCTCCGCTTCTGCATAGCATTGCAGGGCCTTACCTCGAGGCAAGTTCTCACGTTGCTTGCACTGTGAGCGACACAGCATGTTAGGATGCTGTATTTCTCCTTGAATAGAGTGACTTCAGGAAAGAGGTCCTCGATACATTCCAAGAAGAGTGTTTTCTCAGGGCAGCTCAGACGAGGGCAATGTCGCAAACTTCCAGGGCATGTTGGACTGCCTAGAAATGTGGTTCTGATGCTGTTCGACTGCTCTGGAAATATGGCTCTCCTGAAGTAACATACAGTGTGTTGCCCGAGACTCGGCAGACACAGAGGGCCTCCGAGGGACGTATGGGAATCAATGCTGCTCAGCAGGCCCACAGGGGTTTGGAGTGCGTCAGTGATCTTGGAACAGAAATGATGCTCACCCGACGGGCCTAGGAGTCCTGAAAAGGGTACGTCCTTTGACATAAGGCGGAACCTCCACTAAGCGCTCATGAAAAGAGCTGCATGCCTCCCTTTCTGCAGGGCTACTCAGGGCCTTACCTCGAGGCGAGGACTCAGGCTGAGATTCCCTTTAGCTCTAGAGCATGGCAAGGTGAGCCCCACCCCGGCCAATGAAGCTCCGTGTGTAGCCAGAGAAAACTCATTTTCTTCCCAAACCCATGCCTACAGTGGCCAGAGGGCTGTCAACAGCAGAGAATTTCAGGGAGCTTCACGGCCGCAAGCATGGAGCTTTCCAAATGGAAAGCAAGGCTAGTACCATCATGCCCCCATTACCATTGGCACAGGCAGCATACATCTCTGTGGTTTCTAACAAATCAAAAGAGACACAGAGTACACACTGGTTGCTTCCCTGAATCAACTTCTCGAGGCAGGCTGTTCTGCATCTAGTGAACGGCCTCACCAAGGAACGCCCTAGCTAGGCCTCTGGGCCCGTGCCTCTTCAAAAGCCTGCAGTGCTACAGGAAAAACTGTGCTTTAGTTGCAATAAGAACGCAAGCAGTGTTTCTCCTGATGGCAGGGTGACTTCAGGAAGGAGGTCTTAGATGGAAGGAGAAGCCTAGTGTTTTTCTCTGTGCAGCTCAGACTAAGGAATGAGTGCGATTTCCACGGCATGTTGGAACTTGCTAGAACGGTGCTCGTGAACCTGTGCGAGTGCTGTGAATCAAGATATCAGAAGAAAGAGTGCAGTGTGTTTCCCATGACTCAGCAGACACAGAGGACCTCCGAGGGACCAATGGGCCTCGTTGTTGCTCAGCAGGCCTACAGGGGTGTGGAGGTACTCAGGGATCTTGGAACAAAAATGATGCTCACCCGAGAGGCCTAGGAGTCCTGAAAAGGGTACTTCCTTTAAAGTAAAGCAGAACAGCGACTAAGAGCTCAGGGAAAGAGCTGCATGCCTCCCTTTCTGCAGGGCTACTCAGGGCCTTACCTCGAGGCAAGGACTCACGTTGAGATTCCCTTTAGCTCTAGAGCATGGCAAGGTGAGCCCCACCCCGGCCAATGAAGCTCCGTGTGTAGCCAGAGAAAACTCATTTTCTTCCCACACCCATGCCTACAGTGGCCAGAGGGCTGTCAACAGCAGAGAATTTCAGGGAGCTTCACGGCAGCAAGCATGGAGCTTTCCAAATGGAAAGCAAGGCTAGTACCATCATGCCCCCATTACCATTGGCACAGGCAGCATACATCTCTGTGGTTTCTAACAAATCAAAAGAGACACAGAGTACACACTGGTTGCTTCCCTGAATCAACTTCTCGAGGCAGGCTGTTCTGCATCTAGTGAACGGCCTCACCAAGGAACGCCCTAGCTAGGCCTCTGGGCCCGTGCCTCTTCAAAAGCCTGCAGTGCTACAGGAAAAACTGTGTTTAGTTGCAATAAGAACGCAAGCAGTGTTTCTCCTGATGGCAGGGTGACTTCAAGAAGGAGGTCTTAGATGGAAGGAGAAGCCTAGTGTTTTTCTCTGTGCAGCTCAGACTAAGGAATGAGTGCGATTTCCACGGCATGTTGGAACTTGCTAGAACGGTGCTCGTGAACCTGTGCGAGTGTTGTGAATCAAGATATCAGAAGAAAGAGTGCAGTGTGTTTCCCATGACTCAGCAGACACAGAGGACCTCCGAGGGACCAATAGGCCTCGTTGTTGCTCAGCAGGCCTACAGGGGTGTGGAGGTACTCAGGGATCTTGGAACATCATTGATGCTCACCCGAGAGGCCTAGGAGACCTGAAAAGGGTACTTCCTTTAAAGTAAAGCAGAACAGCGACTAAGAGCTCAGGGAAAGAGCTGCATGCCTCCCTTTCTGCAGGGCTACTCAGGGCCTTACCTCGAGGCGAGGACTCACGCTGAGATTCCCTTTAGCTCTAGAGCATGGCAAGGTGAGCCCCACCCCGGCCAATGAAGCTCCGTGTGTAGCCAGAGAAAACTCATTTTCTTCCCACACCCATGCCTACAGTGGCCAGAGGGCTGTCAACAACAGAGAATTTCAGGGAGCTTCACGGCAGCAAGCATGGAACTTTCCAAATGGAAAGCAAGGCTAGTACCATCATGCCCCCATTTCCATGGGCACAGGCAGCATACATCTCTGTGGTTTTTTAACAAGTCAAATGAGACACAGAGTACACACTGGTTGCTTCCCTGAATCAACTTCTCGAGGCAGCGTGTTCTGCATCTAGTGAACGGCCTCACCAAGGAAAGCCTTAGCTAGGCCTCTGGGCCCTTGCCTCTTCCAAACCTGCAGTGCTACAGGAAAAACTGTGCTTCAGTTGCAATAGGAACACAAGCCGTCTTTCTCCTGAGGCAGGGTGACTTCAGGTAGGAGGTCCTGGATGGAAGGAGAAGCCTAGTGTTTTTCTCTGTGCAGCTCAGACTAGGGAATGAGTGCGACTTCCACGGCATGTTGGAACTTGCTAGAACGGTGCCCATAAAACTGTGCAGGTGCTGGCTAAATCAAGATGTCCCAATTAGAGTGCACTGTGTGGCCCTACACTCGGCAGACACACTGTGAGTCGGAAAGCTACGGGCCTGGATATTGCTTAGAAGGGCCAGGGGAGCCTGAGGGTACTCGGTGTTCTTGCAGGGAACAGGGTTTCCAGGCGAGGCACCTAGGTGTCCTGAAAAGCGTACTGGCGTTAAAATGCTGCAGAGCTGCGACTACGGCCTCATGGAAACTGCTACACGCCTCCGCTTCTGCATAGCATTGCAGGGCCTTACCTCGAGGCAAGTTCTCACGTTGCTTGCACTGTGAGCGACACAGCATGTTAGGATGCTGTATTTCTCCTTGAATAGAGTGACTTCAGGAAAGAGGTCCTCGATACATTCCAAGAAGAGTGTTTTCTCAGGGCAGCTCAGACGAGGGCAATGTCGCAAACTTCCAGGGCATGTTGGACTGCCTAGAAATGTGGTTCTGATGCTGTTCGACTGCTCTGGAAATATGGCTCTCCTGAAGTAACATACAGTGTGTTGCCCGAGACTCGGCAGACACAGAGGGCCTCCGAGGGACGTATGGGAATCAATGCTGCTCAGCAGGCCCACAGGGGTTTGGAGTGCGTCAGTGATCTTGGAACAGAAATGATGCTCACCCGACGGGCCTAGGAGTCCTGAAAAGGGTACGTCCTTTGACATAAGGCGGAACCTCCACTAAGCGCTCATGAAAAGAGCTGCATGCCTCCCTTTCTGCAGGGCTACTCAGGGCCTTACCTCGAGGCGAGGACTCAGGCTGAGATTCCCTTTAGCTCTAGAGCATGGCAAGGTGAGCCCCACCCCGGCCAATGAAGCTCCGTGTGTAGCCAGAGAAAACTCATTTTCTTCCCAAACCCATGCCTACAGTGGCCAGAGGGCTGTCAACAGCAGAGAATTTCAGGGAGCTTCACGGCCGCAAGCATGGAGCTTTCCAAATGGAAAGCAAGGCTAGTACCATCATGCCCCCATTACCATTGGCACAGGCAGCATACATCTCTGTGGTTTCTAACAAATCAAAAGAGACACAGAGTACACACTGGTTGCTTCCCTGAATCAACTTCTCGAGGCAGGCTGTTCTGCATCTAGTGAACGGCCTCACCAAGGAACGCCCTAGCTAGGCCTCTGGGCCCGTGCCTCTTCAAAAGCCTGCAGTGCTACAGGAAAAACTGTGCTTTAGTTGCAATAAGAACGCAAGCAGTGTTTCTCCTGATGGCAGGGTGACTTCAGGAAGGAGGTCTTAGATGGAAGGAGAAGCCTAGTGTTTTTCTCTGTGCAGCTCAGACTAAGGAATGAGTGCGATTTCCACGGCATGTTGGAACTTGCTAGAACGGTGCTCGTGAACCTGTGCGAGTGCTGTGAATCAAGATATCAGAAGAAAGAGTGCAGTGTGTTTCCCATGACTCAGCAGACACAGAGGACCTCCGAGGGACCAATGGGCCTCGTTGTTGCTCAGCAGGCCTACAGGGGTGTGGAGGTACTCAGGGATCTTGGAACAAAAATGATGCTCACCCGAGAGGCCTAGGAGTCCTGAAAAGGGTACTTCCTTTAAAGTAAAGCAGAACAGCGACTAAGAGCTCAGGGAAAGAGCTGCATGCCTCCCTTTCTGCAGGGCTACTCAGGGCCTTACCTCGAGGCGAGGACTCACGTTGAGATTCCCTTTAGCTCTAGAGCATGGCAAGGTGAGCCCCACCCCGGCCAATGAAGCTCCGTGTGTAGCCAGAGAAAACTCATTTTCTTCCCACACCCATGCCTACAGTGGCCAGAGGGCTGTCAACAGCAGAGAATTTCAGGGAGCTTCACGGCAGCAAGCATGGAGCTTTCCAAATGGAAAGCAAGGCTAGTACCATCATGCCCCCATTACCATTGGCACAGGCAGCATACATCTCTGTGGTTTCTAACAAATCAAAAGAGACACAGAGTACACACTGGTTGCTTCCCTGAATCAACTTCTCGAGGCAGGCTGTTCTGCATCTAGTGAACGGCCTCACCAAGGAACGCCCTAGCTAGGCCTCTGGGCCCGTGCCTCTTCAAAAGCCTGCAGTGCTACAGGAAAAACTGTGCTTTAGTTGCAATAAGAACGCAAGCAGTGTTTCTCCTGATGGCAGGGTGACTTCAAGAAGGAGGTCTTAGATGGAAGGAGAAGCCTAGTGTTTTTCTCTGTGCAGCTCAGACTAAGGAATGAGTGCGATTTCCACGGCATGTTGGAACTTGCTAGAACGGTGCTCGTGAACCTGTGCGAGTGTTGTGAATCAAGATATCAGAAGAAAGAGTGCAGTGTGTTTCCCATGACTCAGCAGACACAGAGGACCTCCGAGGGACCAATAGGCCTCGTTGTTGCTCAGCAGGCCTACAGGGGTGTGGAGGTACTCAGGGATCTTGGAACATCATTGATGCTCACCCGAGAGGCCTAGGAGTCCTGAAAAGGGTACTTCCTTTAAAGTAAAGCAAAACAGCGACTAAGAGCTCAGGGAAAGAGCTGCATGCCTCCCTTTCTGCAGGGCTACTCAGGGCCTTACCTCGAGGCGAGGACTCACGCTGAGATTCCCTTTAGCTCTAGAGCATGGCAAGGTGAGCCCCACCCCGGCCAATGAAGCTCCGTGTGTAGCCAGAGAAAACTCATTTTCTTCCCACACCCATGCCTACAGTGGCCAGAGGGCTGTCAACAACAGAGAATTTCAGGGAGCTTCACGGCAGCAAGCATGGAACTTTCCAAATGGAAAGCAAGGCTAGTACCATCATGCCCCCATTTCCATGGGCACAGGCAGCATACATCTCTGTGGTTTTTTAACAAGTCAAATGAGACACAGAGTACACACTGGTTGCTTCCCTGAATCAACTTCTCGAGGCAGCGTGTTCTGCATCTAGTGAACGGCCTCACCAAGGAAAGCCTTAGCTAGGCCTCTGGGCCCTTGCCTCTTCCAAACCTGCAGTGCTACAGGAAAAACTGTGCTTCAGTTGCAATAGGAACACAAGCCGTCTTTCTCCTGAGGCAGGGTGACTTCAGGTAGGAGGTCCTGGATGGAAGGAGAAGCCTAGTGTTTTTCTCTGTGCAGCTCAGACTAGGGAATGAGTGCGACTTCCACGGCATGTTGGAACTTGCTAGAACGGTGCCCATAAAACTGTGCAGGTGCTGGCTAAATCAAGATGTCCCAATTAGAGTGCACTGTGTGGCCCTACACTCGGCAGACACACTGTGAGTCGGAAAGCTACGGGCCTGGATATTGCTTAGAAGGGCCAGGGGAGCCTGAGGGTACTCGGTGTTCTTGCAGGGAACAGGGTTTCCAGGCGAGGCACCTAGGTGTCCTGAAAAGCGTACTGGCGTTAAAATGCTGCAGAGCTGCGACTACGGCCTCATGGAAACTGCTACACGCCTCCGCTTCTGCATAGCATTGCAGGGCCTTACCTCGAGGCAAGTTCTCACGTTGCTTGCACTGTGAGCGACACAGCATGTTAGGATGCTGTATTTCTCCTTGAATAGAGTGACTTCAGGAAAGAGGTCCTCGATACATTCCAAGAAGAGTGTTTTCTCAGGGCAGCTCAGACGAGGGCAATGTCGCAAACTTCCAGGGCATGTTGGACTGCCTAGAAATGTGGTTCTGATGCTGTTCGACTGCTCTGGAAATATGGCTCTCCTGAAGTAACATACAGTGTGTTGCCCGAGACTCGGCAGACACAGAGGGCCTCCGAGGGACGTATGGGAATCAATGCTGCTCAGCAGGCCCACAGGGGTTTGGAGTGCGTCAGTGATCTTGGAACAGAAATGATGCTCACCCGACGGGCCTAGGAGTCCTGAAAAGGGTACGTCCTTTGACATAAGGCGGAACCTCCACTAAGCGCTCATGAAAAGAGCTGCATGCCTCCCTTTCTGCAGGGCTACTCAGGGCCTTACCTCGAGGCGAGGACTCAGGCTGAGATTCCCTTTAGCTCTAGAGCATGGCAAGGTGAGCCCCACCCCGGCCAATGAAGCTCCGTGTGTAGCCAGAGAACACTCATTTTCTTCCCACACCCATGCCTACAGTGGCCAGAGGGCTGTCAACAGCAGAGAATTTCAGGGAACTTCACGGCAGCAAGCATGGAGCTTTCCAAATGGAAAGCAAGGCTAGTACCATCATGCCGCCATTACCATTGGCACAGGCAACATACATCTCTGTGGTTTGTAACAAATCAAAAGAGACACAGAGTACACACTGGTTGCTTCCCTGAATCAACTTCTCGAGGCAGCGTGTTCTGCATCTAGTGAACAGCCTCACCAAGGAACGCCCTAGCTAGGCCTCTGGGCCCGTGCCTCTTCAAAAGCCTGCAGTGCTACAGGAAAAACTGTGCTTTAGTTGCAGTAAGAACGCAAGCAGTGTTTCTCCTGATGGCAGGGTGACTTCAAGAAGGAGGTCTTAGAGGGAAGGAGAAGCCTAGTGTTTTTCTCTGTGCAGCTCAGACTAAGGAATGAGTGCGATTTCCACAGCATGTTGGAACTTGCTAGAACGGTGCTCGTGAACCTGTGCGAGTGTTGTGAATCAAGATATCAGAAGAAAGAGTGCAGTGTGTTTCCCATGACTCAGCAGACACAGAGGACCTCCGAGGGACCAATAGGCCTCGTTGTTGCTCAGCAGGCCTACAGGGGTGTGGAGGTACTCAGGGATCTTGGAACAAAATTGATGCTCACCCGAGAGGCCTAGGAGTCCTGAAAAGGGTACTTCCTTTAAAGTAAAGCAAAACAGCGACTAAGAGCTCAGGGAAAGAGCTGCATGCCTCCCTTTCTGCAGGGCTACTCAGGGCCTTACCTCGAGGCGAGGACTCACGCTGAGATTCCCTTTAGCTCTAGAGCATGGCAAGGTGAGCCCCACCCCGGCCAATGAAGCTCCGTGTGTAGCCAGAGAAAACTCATTTTCTTCCCACACCCATGCCTACAGTGGCCAGAGGGCTGTCAACAGCAGAGAATTTCAGGGAGCTTCACGGCAGCAAGCATGGAACTTTCCAAATGGAAAGCAAGGCTAGTACCATCATGCCCCCATTACCATTGGCACAGGCAGCATACATCTCTGTGGTTTCTAACAAATCAAAAGAGACACAGAGTACACACTGGTTGCTTCCCTGAATCAACTTCTCGAGGCAGGCTGTTCTGCATCTAGTGAACGGCCTCACCAAGGAACGCCCTAGCTAGGCCTCTGGGCCCGTGCCTCTTCAAAAGCCTGCAGTGCTACAGGAAAAACTGTGCTTTAGTTGCAGTAAGAACGCAAGCAGTGTTTCTCCTGATGGCAGGGTGACTTCAGGAAGGAGGTCTTAGATGGAAGGAGAAGCCTAGTGTTTTTCTCTGTGCAGCTCAGACTAAGGAATGAGTGCGATTTCCACGGCATGTTGGAGCTTGCTAGAACGGTGCTCGTGAACCTGTGCGAGTGCTGTGAATCAAGATATCACAAGAAAGAGTGCAGTGTGTTGCCTATGACTCAGCAGACACAGAGGACCTCCGAGGGACCAATGGGCCTCGTTGTTGCTCAGCAGGCCTACAGGGGTGTGGAGGTACTCAGGGATCTTGGAACAAAAATGATGCTCACCCGAGAGGCCTAGGAGACCTGAAAAGGGTACTTCCTTTAAAGTAAAGCAGAACAGCGTCTAAGAGCTCATGAAAAGAGCTGCATGCCTCCCTTTCTGCAGGGCTACTCAGGGCCTTACCTCGAGGCAAGGACTCACGTTGAGATTCCCTTTAGCTCTAGAGCATGGCAAGGTGAGCCCCACCCCGGCCAAAAAAGCTCCGTGTGTAGCCAGAGAAAACTCATTTTCTTCCCACACCAATGCTAGAGTGGCCAGGGGCCTGTCAACAGCAGAGAATTTCAGGGAGCTTCACGGCAGCAAGCATGGAGCTTTCCAAATGGAAATCAAGGCTAGTACCATCATGCCCCCATTTCCATGGGCACAGGCAGCATACATCTCTGTGGTTTTTTAACAAGTCAAATGAGACACAGAGTACACACTGGTTGCTTCCCTGAATCAACTTCTCGAGGCAGCGTGTTCTGCATCTAGTGAACGGCCTCACCAAGGAAAGCCTTAGCTAGGCCTCTGGGCCCTTGCCTCTTCCAAACCTGCAGTGCTACAGGAAAAACTGTGCTTCAGTTGCAATAGGAACACAAGCCGTCTTTCTCCTGAGGCAGGGTGACTTCAGGTAGGAGGTCCTGGATGGAAGGAGAAGCCTAGTGTTTTTCTCTGTGCAGCTCAGACTAGGGAATGAGTGCGACTTCCACGGCATGTTGGAACTTGCTAGAACGGTGCCCATAAAACTGTGCAGGTGCTGGCTAAATCAAGATGTCCCAATTAGAGTGCACTGTGTGGCCCTACACTCGGCAGACACACTGTGAGTCGGAAAGCTACGGGCCTGGATATTGCTTAGAAGGGCCAGGGGAGCCTGAGGGTACTCGGTGTTCTTGCAGGGAACAGGGTTTCCAGGCGAGGCACCTAGGTGTCCTGAAAAGCGTACTGGCGTTAAAATGCTGCAGAGCTGCGACTACGGCCTCATGGAAACTGCTACACGCCTCCGCTTCTGCATAGCATTGCAGGGCCTTACCTCGAGGCAAGTTCTCACGTTGCTTGCACTGTGAGCGACACAGCATGTTAGGATGCTGTATTTCTCCTTGAATAGAGTGACTTCAGGAAAGAGGTCCTCGATACATTCCAAGAAGAGTGTTTTCTCAGGGCAGCTCAGACGAGGGCAATGTCGCAAACTTCCAGGGCATGTTGGACTGCCTAGAAATGTGGTTCTGATGCTGTTCGACTGCTCTGGAAATATGGCTCTCCTGAAGTAACATACAGTGTGTTGCCCGAGACTCGGCAGACACAGAGGGCCTCCGAGGGACGTATGGGAATCAATGCTGCTCAGCAGGCCCACAGGGGTTTGGAGTGCGTCAGTGATCTTGGAATAGAAATGATGCTCCTCCGAGGGGCCTAGGAGTCCTGAAAAGGGTACGTCCTTTGACATAAGGCGGAACCTCCACTAAGCGCTCATGAAAAGAGCTGCATGCCTCCCTTTCTGCAGGGCTACTCAGGGCCTTACCTCGAGGCGAGGACTCACGTTGAGATTCCCTTTAGCTCTAGAGCATGGCAAGGTGAGCCCCACCCCGGCCAATGAAGCTCCGTGTGTAGCCAGAGAAAACTCATTTTCTTCCCAAACCCATGCCTACAGTGGCCAGAGGGCTGTCAACAGCAGAGAATTTCAGGGAGCTTCACGGCCGCAAGCATGGAGCTTTCCAAATGGAAAGCAAGGCTAGTACCATCATGCCCCCATTACCATTGGCACAGGCAGCATACATCTCTGTGGTTTCTAACAAATCAAAAGAGACACAGAGTACACACTGGTTGCTTCCCTGAATCAACTTCTCGAGGCAGGCTGTCCTGCATCTAGTGAACGGCCTCACCAAGGAACGCCCTAGCTAGGCCTCTGGGCCCGTGCCTCTTCAAAAGCCTGCAGTGCTACAGGAAAAACTGTGTTTAGTTGCAATAAGAACGCAAGCAGTGTTTCTCCTGATGGCAGGGTGACTTCAGGAAGGAGGTCTTAGATGGAAGGAGAAGCCTAGTGTTTTTCTCTGTGCAGCTCAGACTAAGGAATGAGTGCGATTTCCACGGCATGTTGGAACTTGCTAGAACGGTGCTCGTGAACCTGTGCGAGTGCTGTGAATCAAGATATCAGAAGAAAGAGTGCAGTGTGTTTCCCATGACTCAGCAGACACAGAGGACCTCCGAGGGACCAATGGGCCTCGTTGTTGCTCAGCAGGCCTACAGGGGTGTGGAGGTACTCAGGGATCTTGGAACAAAAATGATGCTCACCCGAGAGGCCTAGGAGTCCTGAAAAGGGTACTTCCTTTAAAGTAAAGCAGAACAGCGACTAAGAGCTCAGGGAAAGAGCTGCATGCCTCCCTTTCTGCAGGGCTACTCAGGGCCTTACCTCGAGGCAAGGACTCACGTTGAGATTCCCTTTAGCTCTAAAGCATGGCAAGGTGAGCCCCACCCCGGCCAATGAAGCTCCGTGTGTAGCCAGAGAAAACTCATTTTCTTCCCACACCCATGCCTACAGTGGCCAGAGGGCTGTCAACAGCAGAGAATTTCAGGGAGCTTCACGGCAGCAAGCATGGAGCTTTCCAAATGGAAAGCAAGGCTAGTACCATCATGCCCCCATTACCATTGGCACAGGCAGCATACATCTCTGTGGTTTCTAACAAATCAAAAGAGACACAGAGTACACACTGGTTGCTTCCCTGAATCAACTTCTCGAGGCAGGCTGTTCTGCATCTAGTGAACGGCCTCACCAAGGAACGCCCTAGCTAGGCCTCTGGGCCCGTGCCTCTTCAAAAGCCTGCAGTACTACAGGAAAAACTGTGTTTAGTTGCAATAAGAACGCAAGCAGTGTTTCTCCTGATGGCAGGGTGACTTCAAGAAGGAGGTCTTAGATGGAAGGAGAAGCCTAGTGTTTTTCTCTGTGCAGCTCAGACTAAGGAATGAGTGCGATTTCCACGGCATGTTGGAACTTGCTAGAACGGTGCTCGTGAACCTGTGCGAGTGCTGTGAATCAAGATATCAGAAGAAAGAGTGCAGTGTGTTGCCTATGACTCAGCAGACACAGAGGACCTCCGAGGGACCAATAGGCCTCGTTGTTGCTCAGCAGGCCTACAGGGGTGTGGAGGTACTCAGGGATCTTGGAACAAAATTGATGCTCACCCGAGAGGCCTAGGAGTCCTGAAAAGGGTACTTCCTTTAAAGTAAAGCAAAACAGCGACTAAGAGCTCAGGGAAAGAGCTGCATGCCTCCCTTTCTGCAGGGCTACTCAGGGCCTTACCTCGAGGCGAGGACTCACGCTGAGATTCCCTTTAGCTCTAGAGCATGGCAAGGTGAGCCCCACCCCGGCCAATGAAGCTCCGTGTGTAGCCAGAGAAAACTCATTTTCTTCCCACACCCATGCCTACAGTGGCCAGAGGGCTGTCAACAGCAGAGAATTTCAGGGAGCTTCACGGCAGCAAGCATGGAGCTTTCCAAATGGAAATCAAGGCTAGTACCATCATGCCCCCATTTCCATGGGCACAGGCAGCATACATCTCTGTGGTTTTTTAACAAGTCAAATGAGACACAGAGTACACACTGGTTGCTTCCCTGAATCAACTTCTCGAGGCAGCGTGTTCTGCATCTAGTGAACGGCCTCACCAAGGAAAGCCTTAGCTAGGCCTCTGGGCCCTTGCCTCTTCCAAACCTGCAGTGCTACAGGAAAAACTGTGCTTCAGTTGCAATAGGAACACAAGCCGTCTTTCTCCTGAGGCAGGGTGACTTCAGGTAGGAGGTCCTGGATGGAAGGAGAAGCCTAGTGTTTTTCTCTGTGCAGCTCAGACTAGGGAATGAGTGCGACTTCCACGGCATGTTGGAACTTGCTAGAACGGTGCCCATAAAACTGTGCAGGTGCTGGCTAAATCAAGATGTCCCAATTAGAGTGCACTGTGTGGCCCTACACTCGGCAGACACACTGTGAGTCGGAAAGCTACGGGCCTGGATATTGCTTAGAAGGGCCAGGGGAGCCTGAGGGTACTCGGTGTTCTTGCAGGGAACAGGGTTTCCAGGCGAGGCACCTAGGTGTCCTGAAAAGCGTACTGGCGTTAAAATGCTGCAGAGCTGCGACTACGGCCTCATGGAAACTGCTACACGCCTCCGCTTCTGCATAGCATTGCAGGGCCTTACCTCGAGGCAAGTTCTCACGTTGCTTGCACTGTGAGCGACACAGCATGTTAGGATGCTGTATTTCTCCTTGAATAGAGTGACTTCAGGAAAGAGGTCCTCGATACATTCCAAGAAGAGTGTTTTCTCAGGGCAGCTCAGACGAGGGCAATGTCGCAAACTTCCAGGGCATGTTGGACTGCCTAGAAATGTGGTTCTGATGCTGTTCGACTGCTCTGGAAATATGGCTCTCCTGAAGTAACATACAGTGTGTTGCCCGAGACTCGGCAGACACAGAGGGCCTCCGAGGGACGTATGGGAATCAATGCTGCTCAGCAGGCCCACAGGGGTTTGGAGTGCGTCAGTGATCTTGGAATAGAAATGATGCTCCTCCGAGGGGCCTAGGAGTCCTGAAAAGGGTACGTCCTTTGACATAAGGCGGAACCTCCACTAAGCGCTCATGAAAAGAGCTGCATGCCTCCCTTTCTGCAGGGCTACTCAGGGCCTTACCTCGAGGCGAGGACTCACGTTGAGATTCCCTTTAGCTCTAGAGCATGGCAAGGTGAGCCCCACCCCGGCCAATGAAGCTCCGTGTGTAGCCAGAGAAAACTCATTTTCTTCCCAAACCCATGCCTACAGTGGCCAGAGGGCTGTCAACAGCAGAGAATTTCAGGGAGCTTCACGGCCGCAAGCATGGAGCTTTCCAAATGGAAAGCAAGGCTAGTACCATCATGCCCCCATTACCATTGGCACAGGCAGCATACATCTCTGTGGTTTCTAACAAATCAAAAGAGACACAGAGTACACACTGGTTGCTTCCCTGAATCAACTTCTCGAGGCAGGCTGTCCTGCATCTAGTGAACGGCCTCACCAAGGAACGCCCTAGCTAGGCCTCTGGGCCCGTGCCTCTTCAAAAGCCTGCAGTGCTACAGGAAAAACTGTGCTTTAGTTGCAATAAGAACGCAAGCAGTGTTTCTCCTGATGGCAGGGTGACTTCAGGAAGGAGGTCTTAGATGGAAGGAGAAGCCTAGTGTTTTTCTCTGTGCAGCTCAGACTAAGGAATGAGTGCGATTTCCACGGCATGTTGGAACTTGCTAGAACGGTGCTCGTGAACCTGTGCGAGTGCTGTGAATCAAGATATCAGAAGAAAGAGTGCAGTGTGTTTCCCATGACTCAGCAGACACAGAGGACCTCCGAGGGACCAATGGGCCTCGTTGTTGCTCAGCAGGCCTACAGGGGTGTGGAGGTACTCAGGGATCTTGGAACAAAAATGATGCTCACCCGAGAGGCCTAGGAGTCCTGAAAAGGGTACTTCCTTTAAAGTAAAGCAGAACAGCGACTAAGAGCTCAGGGAAAGAGCTGCATGCCTCCCTTTCTGCAGGGCTACTCAGGGCCTTACCTCGAGGCAAGGACTCACGTTGAGATTCCCTTTAGCTCTAGAGCATGGCAAGGTGAGCCCCACCCCGGCCAATGAAGCTCCGTGTGTAGCCAGAGAAAACTCATTTTCTTCCCACACCCATGCCTACAGTGGCCAGAGGGCTGTCAACAACAGAGAATTTCAGGGAGCTTCACGGCAGCAAGCATGGAACTTTCCAAATGGAAAGCAAGGCTAGTACCATCATGCCCCCATTACCATTGGCACAGGCAGCATACATCTCTGTGGTTTCTAACAAATCAAAAGAGACACAGAGTACACACTGGTTGCTTCCCTGAATCAACTTCTCGAGGCAGGCTGTCCTGCATCTAGTGAACGGCCTCACCAAGGAACGCCCTAGCTAGGCCTCTGGGCCCGTGCCTCTTCAAAAGCCTGCAGTGCTACAGGAAAAACTGTGTTTAGTTGCAATAAGAACGCAAGCAGTGTTTCTCCTGATGGCAGGGTGACTTCAGGAAGGAGGTCTTAGATGGAAGGAGAAGCCTAGTGTTTTTCTCTGTGCAGCTCAGACTAAGGAATGAGTGCGATTTCCACGGCATGTTGGAACTTGCTAGAACGGTGCTCGTGAACCTGTGCGAGTGCTGTGAATCAAGATATCAGAAGAAAGAGTGCAGTGTGTTTCCCATGACTCAGCAGACACAGAGGACCTCCGAGGGACCAATGGGCCTCGTTGTTGCTCAGCAGGCCTACAGGGGTGTGGAGGTACTCAGGGATCTTGGAACAAAAATGATGCTCACCCGAGAGGCCTAGGAGTCCTGAAAAGGGTACTTCCTTTAAAGTAAAGCAGAACAGCGACTAAGAGCTCAGGGAAAGAGCTGCATGCCTCCCTTTCTGCAGGGCTACTCAGGGCCTTACCTCGAGGCAAGGACTCACGTTGAGATTCCCTTTAGCTCTAAAGCATGGCAAGGTGAGCCCCACCCCGGCCAATGAAGCTCCGTGTGTAGCCAGAGAAAACTCATTTTCTTCCCACACCCATGCCTACAGTGGCCAGAGGGCTGTCAACAGCAGAGAATTTCAGGGAGCTTCACGGCAGCAAGCATGGAGCTTTCCAAATGGAAAGCAAGGCTAGTACCATCATGCCCCCATTACCATTGGCACAGGCAGCATACATCTCTGTGGTTTCTAACAAATCAAAAGAGACACAGAGTACACACTGGTTGCTTCCCTGAATCAACTTCTCGAGGCAGGCTGTTCTGCATCTAGTGAACGGCCTCACCAAGGAACGCCCTAGCTAGGCCTCTGGGCCCGTGCCTCTTCAAAAGCCTGCAGTACTACAGGAAAAACTGTGTTTAGTTGCAATAAGAACGCAAGCAGTGTTTCTCCTGATGGCAGGGTGACTTCAAGAAGGAGGTCTTAGATGGAAGGAGAAGCCTAGTGTTTTTCTCTGTGCAGCTCAGACTAAGGAATGAGTGCGATTTCCACGGCATGTTGGAACTTGCTAGAACGGTGCTCGTGAACCTGTGCGAGTGCTGTGAATCAAGATATCAGAAGAAAGAGTGCAGTGTGTTGCCTATGACTCAGCAGACACAGAGGACCTCCGAGGGACCAATAGGCCTCGTTGTTGCTCAGCAGGCCTACAGGGGTGTGGAGGTACTCAGGGATCTTGGAACAAAATTGATGCTCACCCGAGAGGCCTAGGAGTCCTGAAAAGGGTACTTCCTTTAAAGTAAAGCAAAACAGCGACTAAGAGCTCAGGGAAAGAGCTGCATGCCTCCCTTTCTGCAGGGCTACTCAGGGCCTTACCTCGAGGCGAGGACTCACGCTGAGATTCCCTTTAGCTCTAGAGCATGGCAAGGTGAGCCCCACCCCGGCCAATGAAGCTCCGTGTGTAGCCAGAGAAAACTCATTTTCTTCCCACACCCATGCCTACAGTGGCCAGAGGGCTGTCAACAGCAGAGAATTTCAGGGAGCTTCACGGCAGCAAGCATGGAGCTTTCCAAATGGAAATCAAGGCTAGTACCATCATGCCCCCATTTCCATGGGCACAGGCAGCATACATCTCTGTGGTTTTTTAACAAGTCAAATGAGACACAGAGTACACACTGGTTGCTTCCCTGAATCAACTTCTCGAGGCAGCGTGTTCTGCATCTAGTGAACGGCCTCACCAAGGAAAGCCTTAGCTAGGCCTCTGGGCCCTTGCCTCTTCCAAACCTGCAGTGCTACAGGAAAAACTGTGCTTCAGTTGCAATAGGAACACAAGCCGTCTTTCTCCTGAGGCAGGGTGACTTCAGGTAGGAGGTCCTGGATGGAAGGAGAAGCCTAGTGTTTTTCTCTGTGCAGCTCAGACTAGGGAATGAGTGCGACTTCCACGGCATGTTGGAACTTGCTAGAACGGTGCCCATAAAACTGTGCAGGTGCTGGCTAAATCAAGATGTCCCAATTAGAGTGCACTGTGTGGCCCTACACTCGGCAGACACACTGTGAGTCGGAAAGCTACGGGCCTGGATATTGCTTAGAAGGGCCAGGGGAGCCTGAGGGTACTCGGTGTTCTTGCAGGGAACAGGGTTTCCAGGCGAGGCACCTAGGTGTCCTGAAAAGCGTACTGGCGTTAAAATGCTGCAGAGCTGCGACTACGGCCTCATGGAAACTGCTACACGCCTCCGCTTCTGCATAGCATTGCAGGGCCTTACCTCGAGGCAAGTTCTCACGTTGCTTGCACTGTGAGCGACACAGCATGTTAGGATGCTGTATTTCTCCTTGAATAGAGTGACTTCAGGAAAGAGGTCCTCGATACATTCCAAGAAGAGTGTTTTCTCAGGGCAGCTCAGACGAGGGCAATGTCGCAAACTTCCAGGGCATGTTGGACTGCCTAGAAATGTGGTTCTGATGCTGTTCGACTGCTCTGGAAATATGGCTCTCCTGAAGTAACATACAGTGTGTTGCCCGAGACTCGGCAGACACAGAGGGCCTCCGAGGGACGTATGGGAATCAATGCTGCTCAGCAGGCCCACAGGGGTTTGGAGTGCGTCAGTGATCTTGGAATAGAAATGATGCTCCTCCGAGGGGCCTAGGAGTCCTGAAAAGGGTACGTCCTTTGACATAAGGCGGAACCTCCACTAAGCGCTCATGAAAAGAGCTGCATGCCTCCCTTTCTGCAGGGCTACTCAGGGCCTTACCTCGAGGCGAGGACTCACGTTGAGATTCCCTTTAGCTCTAGAGCATGGCAAGGTGAGCCCCACCCCGGCCAATGAAGCTCCGTGTGTAGCCAGAGAAAACTCATTTTCTTCCCAAACCCATGCCTACAGTGGCCAGAGGGCTGTCAACAGCAGAGAATTTCAGGGAGCTTCACGGCCGCAAGCATGGAGCTTTCCAAATGGAAAGCAAGGCTAGTACCATCATGCCCCCATTACCATTGGCACAGGCAGCATACATCTCTGTGGTTTCTAACAAATCAAAAGAGACACAGAGTACACACTGGTTGCTTCCCTGAATCAACTTCTCGAGGCAGGCTGTCCTGCATCTAGTGAACGGCCTCACCAAGGAACGCCCTAGCTAGGCCTCTGGGCCCGTGCCTCTTCAAAAGCCTGCAGTGCTACAGGAAAAACTGTGCTTTAGTTGCAATAAGAACGCAAGCAGTGTTTCTCCTGATGGCAGGGTGACTTCAGGAAGGAGGTCTTAGATGGAAGGAGAAGCCTAGTGTTTTTCTCTGTGCAGCTCAGACTAAGGAATGAGTGCGATTTCCACGGCATGTTGGAACTTGCTAGAACGGTGCTCGTGAACCTGTGCGAGTGCTGTGAATCAAGATATCAGAAGAAAGAGTGCAGTGTGTTTCCCATGACTCAGCAGACACAGAGGACCTCCGAGGGACCAATGGGCCTCGTTGTTGCTCAGCAGGCCTACAGGGGTGTGGAGGTACTCAGGGATCTTGGAACAAAAATGATGCTCACCCGAGAGGCCTAGGAGTCCTGAAAAGGGTACTTCCTTTAAAGTAAAGCAGAACAGCGACTAAGAGCTCAGGGAAAGAGCTGCATGCCTCCCTTTCTGCAGGGCTACTCAGGGCCTTACCTCGAGGCAAGGACTCACGTTGAGATTCCCTTTAGCTCTAGAGCATGGCAAGGTGAGCCCCACCCCGGCCAATGAAGCTCCGTGTGTAGCCAGAGAAAACTCATTTTCTTCCCACACCCATGCCTACAGTGGCCAGAGGGCTGTCAACAACAGAGAATTTCAGGGAGCTTCACGGCAGCAAGCATGGAGCTTTCCAAATGGAAATCAAGGCTAGTACCATCATGCCCCCATTACCATTGGCACAGGCAGCATACATCTCTGTGGTTTCTAACAAATCAAAAGAGACACAGAGTACACACTGGTTGCTTCCCTGAATCAACTTCTCGAGGCAGGCTGTTCTGCATCTAGTGAACGGCCTCACCAAGGAACGCCCTAGCTAGGCCTCTGGGCCCGTGCCTCTTCAAAAGCCTGCAGTGCTACAGGAAAAACTGTGCTTTAGTTGCAATAAGAACGCAAGCAGTGTTTCTCCTGATGGCAGGGTGACTTCAGGAAGGAGGTCTTAGATGGAAGGAGAAGCCTAGTGTTTTTCTCTGTGCAGCTCAGACTAAGGAATGAGTGCGATTTCCACGGCATGTTGGAACTTGCTAGAACGGTGCTCGTGAACCTGTGCGAGTGCTGTGAATCAAGATATCAGAAGAAAGAGTGCAGTGTGTTTCCCATGACTCAGCAGACACAGAGGACCTCCGAGGGACCAATGGGCCTCGTTGTTGCTCAGCAGGCCTACAGGGGTGTGGAGGTACTCAGGGATCTTGGAACAAAAATGATGCTCACCCGAGAGGCCTAGGAGTCCTGAAAAGGGTACTTCCTTTAAAGTAAAGCAGAACAGCGACTAAGAGCTCAGGGAAAGAGCTGCATGCCTCCCTTTCTGCAGGGCTACTCAGGGCCTTACCTCGAGGCAAGGACTCACGTTGAGATTCCCTTTAGCTCTAGAGCATGGCAAGGTGAGCCCCACACCGGCCAATGAAGCTCCGTGTGTAGCCAGAGAAAACTCATTTTCTTCCCACACCCATGCCTACAGTGGCCAGAGGGCTGTCAACAGCAGAGAATTTCAGGGAGCTTCACGGCAGCAAGCATGGAGCTTTCCAAATGGAAAGCAAGGCTAGTACCATCATGCCCCCATTACCATTGGCACAGGCAGCATACATCTCTGTGGTTTCTAAAAAATCAAAAGAGACACAGAGTACACACTGGTTGCTTCCCTGAATCAACTTCTCGAGGCAGGCTGTTCTGCATCTAGTGAACGGCCTCACCAAGGAACGCCCTAGCTAGGCCTCTGGGCCCGTGCCTCTTCAAAAGCCTGCAGTGCTACAGGAAAAACTGTGCTTTAGTTGCAATAAGAACGCAAGCAGTGTTTCTCCTGATGGCAGGGTGACTTCAGGAAGGAGGTCTTAGATGGAAGGAGAAGCCTAGTGTTTTTCTCTGTGCAGCTCAGACTAAGGAATGAGTGCGATTTCCACGGCATGTTGGAACTTGCTAGAACGGTGCTCGTGAACCTGTGCGAGTGCTGTGAATCAAGATATCAGAAGAAAGAGTGCAGTGTGTTTCCCATGACTCAGCAGACACAGAGGACCTCCGAGGGACCAATGGGCCTCGTTGTTGCTCAGCAGGCCTACAGGGGTGTGGAGGTACTCAGGGATCTTGGAACAAAAATGATGCTCACCCGAGAGGCCTAGGAGTCCTGAAAAGGGTACTTCCTTTAAAGTAAAGCAGAACAGCGACTAAGAGCTCAGGGAAAGAGCTGCATGCCTCCCTTTCTGCAGGGCTACTCAGGGCCTTACCTAGAGGCAAGGACTCACGTTGAGATTCCCTTTAGCTCTAGAGCATGGCAAGGTGAGCCCCACCCCGGCCAAAAAAGCTCCGTGTGTAGCCAGAGAAAACTCATTTTCTTCCCACACCAATGCTAGAGTGGCCAGGGGCCTGTCAACAGCAGAGAATTTCAGGGAGCTTCACGGCAGCAAGCATGGAGCTTTCCAAATGGAAATCAAGGCTAGTACCATCATGCCCCCATTTCCATGGGCACAGGCAGCATACATCTCTGTGGTTTTTTAACAAGTCAAATGAGACACAGAGTACACACTGGTTGCTTCCCTGAATCAACTTCTCGAGGCAGCGTGTTCTGCATCTAGTGAACGGCCTCACCAAGGAAAGCCTTAGCTAGGCCTCTGGGCCCTTGCCTCTTCCAAACCTGCAGTGCTACAGGAAAAACTGTGCTTCAGTTGCAATAGGAACACAAGCCGTCTTTCTCCTGAGGCAGGGTGACTTCAGGTAGGAGGTCCTGGATGGAAGGAGAAGCCTAGTGTTTTTCTCTGTGCAGCTCAGACTAGGGAATGAGTGCGACTTCCACGGCATGTTGGAACTTGCTAGAACGGTGCCCATAAAACTGTGCAGGTGCTGGCTAAATCAAGATGTCCCAATTAGAGTGCACTGTGTGGCCCTACACTCGGCAGACACACTGTGAGTCGGAAAGCTACGGGCCTGGATATTGCTTAGAAGGGCCAGGGGAGCCTGAGGGTACTCGGTGTTCTTGCAGGGAACAGGGTTTCCAGGCGAGGCACCTAGGTGTCCTGAAAAGCGTACTGGCGTTAAAATGCTGCAGAGCTGCGACTACGGCCTCATGGAAACTGCTACACGCCTCCGCTTCTGCATAGCATTGCAGGGCCTTACCTCGAGGCAAGTTCTCACGTTGCTTGCACTGTGAGCGACACAGCATGTTAGGATGCTGTATTTCTCCTTGAATAGAGTGACTTCAGGAAAGAGGTCCTCGATACATTCCAAGAAGAGTGTTTTCTCAGGGCAGCTCAGACGAGGGCAATGTCGCAAACTTCCAGGGCATGTTGGACTGCCTAGAAATGTGGTTCTGATGCTGTTCGACTGCTCTGGAAATATGGCTCTCCTGAAGTAACATACAGTGTGTTGCCCGAGACTCGGCAGACACAGAGGGCCTCCGAGGGACGTATGGGAATCAATGCTGCTCAGCAGGCCCACAGGGGTTTGGAGTGCGTCAGTGATCTTGGAACAGAAATGATGCTCACCCGACGGGCCTAGGAGTCCTGAAAAGGGTACGTCCTTTGACATAAGGCGGAACCTCCACTAAGCGCTCATGAAAAGAGCTGCATGCCTCCCTTTCTGCAGGGCTACTCAGGGCCTTACCTCGAGGCGAGGACTCAGGCTGAGATTCCCTTTAGCTCTAGAGCATGGCAAGGTGAGCCCCACACCGGCCAATGAAGCTCCGTGTGTAGCCAGAGAAAACTCATTTTCTTCCCAAACCCATGCCTACAGTGGCCAGAGGGCTGTCAACAGCAGAGAATTTCAGGGAGCTTCACGGCCGCAAGCATGGAGCTTTCCAAATGGAAAGCAAGGCTAGTACCATCATGCCCCCATTACCATTGGCACAGGCAGCATACATCTCTGTGGTTTCTAACAAATCAAAAGAGACACAGAGTACACACTGGTTGCTACCCTGAATCAACTTCTCGAGGCAGGCTGTTCTGCATCTAGTGAACGGCCTCACCAAGGAACGCCCTAGCTAGGCCTCTGGGCCCGTGCCTCTTCAAAAGCCTGCAGTGCTACAGGAAAAACTGTGCTTTAGTTGCAATAAGAACGCAAGCAGTGTTTCTCCTGATGGCAGGGTGACTTCAGGAAGGAGGTCTTAGATGGAAGGAGAAGCCTAGTGTTTTTCTCTGTGCAGCTCAGACTAAGGAATGAGTGCGATTTCCACGGCATGTTGGAACTTGCTAGAACGGTGCTCGTGAACCTGTGCGAGTGCTGTGAATCAAGATATCAGAAGAAAGAGTGCAGTGTGTTTCCCATGACTCAGCAGACACAGAGGACCTCCGAGGGACCAATGGGCCTCGTTGTTGCTCAGCAGGCCTACAGGGGTGTGGAGGTACTCAGGGATCTTGGAACAAAAATGATGCTCACCCGAGAGGCCTAGGAGTCCTGAAAAGGGTACTTCCTTTAAAGTAAAGCAGAACAGCGACTAAGAGCTCAGGGAAAGAGCTGCATGCCTCCCTTTCTGCAGGGCTACTCAGGGCCTTACCTCGAGGCGAGGACTCACGTTGAGATTCCCTTTAGCTCTAGAGCATGGCAAGGTGAGCCCCACCCCGGCCAATGAAGCTCCGTGTGTAGCCAGAGAAAACTCATTTTCTTCCCACACCCATGCCTACAGTGGCCAGAGGGCTGTCAACAGCAGAGAATTTCAGGGAGCTTCACGGCAGCAAGCATGGAGCTTTCCAAATGGAAAGCAAGGCTAGTACCATCATGCCCCCATTACCATTGGCACAGGCAGCATACATCTCTGTGGTTTCTAACAAATCAAAAGAGACACAGAGTACACACTGGTTGCTTCCCTGAATCAACTTCTCGAGGCAGGCTGTTCTGCATCTAGTGAACGGCCTCACCAAGGAACGCCCTAGCTAGGCCTCTGGGCCCGTGCCTCTTCAAAAGCCTGCAGTGCTACAGGAAAAACTGTGCTTTAGTTGCAGTAAGAACGCAAGCAGTGTTTCTCCTGATGGCAGGGTGACTTCAGGAAGGAGGTCTTAGATGGAAGGAGAAGCCTAGTGTTTTTCTCTGTGCAGCTCAGACTAAGGAATGAGTGCGATTTCCACGGCATGTTGGAGCTTGCTAGAACGGTGCTCGTGAACCTGTGCGAGTGCTGTGAATCAAGATATCACAAGAAAGAGTGCAGTGTGTTGCCTATGACTCAGCAGACACAGAGGACCTCCGAGGGACCAATGGGCCTCGTTGTTGCTCAGCAGGCCTACAGGGGTGTGGAGGTACTCAGGGATCTTGGAACAAAAATGATGCTCACCCGAGAGGCCTAGGAGACCTGAAAAGGGTACTTCCTTTAAAGTAAAGCAGAACAGCGTCTAAGAGCTCATGAAAAGAGCTGCATGCCTCCCTTTCTGCAGGGCTACTCAGGGCCTTACCTCGAGGCAAGGACTCACGTTGAGATTCCCTTTAGCTCTAGAGCATGGCAAGGTGAGCCCCACCCCGGCCAAAAAAGCTCCGTGTGTAGCCAGAGAAAACTCATTTTCTTCCCACACCAATGCTAGAGTGGACAGGGGCCTGTCAACAGCAGAGAATTTCAGGGAGCTTCACGGCAGCAAGCATGGAGCTTTCCAAATGGAAATCAAGGCTAGTACCATCATGCCCCCATTTCCATGGGCACAGGCAGCATACATCTCTGTGGTTTTTTAACAAGTCAAATGAGACACAGAGTACACACTGGTTGCTTCCCTGAATCAACTTCTCGAGGCAGCGTGTTCTGCATCTAGTGAACGGCCTCACCAAGGAAAGCCTTAGCTAGGCCTCTGGGCCCTTGCCTCTTCCAAACCTGCAGTGCTACAGGAAAAACTGTGCTTCAGTTGCAATAGGAACACAAGCCGTCTTTCTCCTGAGGCAGGGTGACTTCAGGTAGGAGGTCCTGGATGGAAGGAGAAGCCTAGTGTTTTTCTCTGTGCAGCTCAGACTAGGGAATGAGTGCGACTTCCACGGCATGTTGGAACTTGCTAGAACGGTGCCCATAAAACTGTGCAGGTGCTGGCTAAATCAAGATGTCCCAATTAGAGTGCACTGTGTGGCCCTACACTCGGCAGACACACTGTGAGTCGGAAAGCTACGGGCCTGGATATTGCTTAGAAGGGCCAGGGGAGCCTGAGGGTACTCGGTGTTCTTGCAGGGAACAGGGTTTCCAGGCGAGGCACCTAGGTGTCCTGAAAAGCGTACTGGCGTTAAAATGCTGCAGAGCTGCGACTACGGCCTCATGGAAACTGCTACACGCCTCCGCTTCTGCATAGCATTGCAGGGCCTTACCTCGAGGCAAGTTCTCACGTTGCTTGCACTGTGAGCGACACAGCATGTTAGGATGCTGTATTTCTCCTTGAATAGAGTGACTTCAGGAAAGAGGTCCTCGATACATTCCAAGAAGAGTGTTTTCTCAGGGCAGCTCAGACGAGGGCAATGTCGCAAACTTCCAGGGCATGTTGGACTGCCTAGAAATGTGGTTCTGATGCTGTTCGACTGCTCTGGAAATATGGCTCTCCTGAAGTAACATACAGTGTGTTGCCCGAGACTCGGCAGACACAGAGGGCCTCCGAGGGACGTATGGGAATCAATGCTGCTCAGCAGGCCCACAGGGGTTTGGAGTGCGTCAGTGATCTTGGAACAGAAATGATGCTCACCCGACGGGCCTAGGAGTCCTGAAAAGGGTACGTCCTTTGACATAAGGCGGAACCTCCACTAAGCGCTCATGAAAAGAGCTGCATGCCTCCCTTTCTGCAGGGCTACTCAGGGCCTTACCTCGAGGCGAGGACTCAGGCTGAGATTCCCTTTAGCTCTAGAGCATGGCAAGGTGAGCCCCACACCGGCCAATGAAGCTCCGTGTGTAGCCAGAGAAAACTCATTTTCTTCCCAAACCCATGCCTACAGTGGCCAGAGGGCTGTCAACAGCAGAGAATTTCAGGGAGCTTCACGGCCGCAAGCATGGAGCTTTCCAAATGGAAAGCAAGGCTAGTACCATCATGCCCCCATTACCATTGGCACAGGCAGCATACATCTCTGTGGTTTCTAACAAATCAAAAGAGACACAGAGTACACACTGGTTGCTACCCTGAATCAACTTCTCGAGGCAGGCTGTTCTGCATCTAGTGAACGGCCTCACCAAGGAACGCCCTAGCTAGGCCTCTGGGCCCGTGCCTCTTCAAAAGCCTGCAGTGCTACAGGAAAAACTGTGCTTTAGTTGCAATAAGAACGCAAGCAGTGTTTCTCCTGATGGCAGGGTGACTTCTGGAAGGAGGTCTTAGATGGAAGGAGAAGCCTAGTGTTTTTCTCTGTGCAGCTCAGACTAAGGAATGAGTGCGATTTCCACGGCATGTTGGAACTTGCTAGAACGGTGCTCGTGAACCTGTGCGAGTGCTGTGAATCAAGATATCAGAAGAAAGAGTGCAGTGTGTTTCCCATGACTCAGCAGACACAGAGGACCTCCGAGGGACCAATGGGCCTCGTTGTTGCTCAGCAGGCCTACAGGGGTGTGGAGGTACTCAGGGATCTTGGAACAAAATTGATGCTCACCCGAGAGGCCTAGGAGACCTGAAAAGGGTACTTCCTTTAAAGTAAAGCAGAACAGCGACTAAGAGCTCAGGGAAAGAGCTGCATGCCTCCCTTTCTGCAGGGCTACTCAGGGCCTTACCTCGAGGCAAGGACTCACGTTGAGATTCCCTTTAGCTCTAGAGCATGGCAAGGTGAGCCCCACCCCGGCCAATGAAGCTCCGTGTGTAGCCAGAGAAAACTCATTTTCTTCCCACACCCATGCCTACAGTGGCCAGAGGGCTGTCAACAACAGAGAATTTCAGGGAGCTTCACGGCAGCAAGCATGGAACTTTCCAAATGGAAAGCAAGGCTAGTACCATCATGCCCCCATTACCATTGGCACAGGCAGCATACATCTCTGTGGTTTCTAACAAATCAAAAGAGACACAGAGTACACACTGGTTGCTTCCCTGAATCAACTTCTCGAGGCAGGCTGTTCTGCATCTAGTGAACGGCCTCACCAAGGAACGCCCTAGCTAGGCCTCTGGGCCCGTGCCTCTTCAAAAGCCTGCAGTGCTACAGGAAAAACTGTGCTTTAGTTGCAGTAAGAACGCAAGCAGTGTTTCTCCTGATGGCAGGGTGACTTCAGGAAGGAGGTCTTAGATGGAAGGAGAAGCCTAGTGTTTTTCTCTGTGCAGCTCAGACTAAGGAATGAGTGCGATTTCCACGGCATGTTGGAGCTTGCTAGAACGGTGCTCGTGAACCTGTGCGAGTGCTGTGAATCAAGATATCAGAAGAAAGAGTGCAGTGTGTTTCCCATGACTCAGCAGACACAGAGGACCTCCGAGGGACCAATGGGCCTCGTTGTTGCTCAGCAGGCCTACAGGGGTGTGGAGGTACTCAAGGATCTTGGAACAAAAATGATGCTCACCCGAGAGGCCTAGGAGACCTGAAAAGGGTACTTCCTTTAAAGTAAAGCAGAACAGCGTCTAAGAGCTCATGAAAAGAGCTGCATGCCTCCCTTTCTGCAGGGCTACTCAGGGCCTTACCTCGAGGCAAGGACTCACGTTGAGATTCCCTTTAGCTCTAGAGCATGGCAAGGTGAGCCCCACCCCGGCCAAAAAAGCTCCGTGTGTAGCCAGAGAAAACTCATTTTCTTCCCACACCCATGCTAGAGTGGCCAGGGGCCTGTCAACAGCAGAGAATTTCAGGGAGCTTCACGGCAGCAAGCATGGAGCTTTCCAAATGGAAATCAAGGCTAGTACCATCATGCCCCCATTACCATTGGCACAGGCAGCATACATCTCTGTGGTTTCTAACAAATCAAAAGAGACACAGAGTACACACTGGTTGCTTCCCTGAATCAACTTCTCGAGGCAGGCTGTTCTGCATCTAGTGAACGGCCTCACCAAGGAACGCCCTAGCTAGGCCTCTGGGCCCGTGCCTCTTCAAAAGCCTGCAGTGCTACAGGAAAAACTGTGCTTTAGTTGCAATAAGAACGCAAGCAGTGTTTCTCCTGATGGCAGGGTGACTTCAGGAAGGAGGTCTTAGATGGAAGGAGAAGCCTAGTGTTTTTCTCTGTGCAGCTCAGACTAAGGAATGAGTGCGATTTCCACGGCATGTTGGAACTTGCTAGAACGGTGCTCGTGAACCTGTGCGAGTGCTGTGAATCAAGATATCAGAAGAAAGAGTGCAGTGTGTTTCCCATGACTCAGCAGACACAGAGGACCTCCGAGGGACCAATGGGCCTCGTTGTTGCTCAGCAGGCCTACAGGGGTGTGGAGGTACTCAGGGATCTTGGAACAAAAATGATGCTCACCCGAGAGGCCTAGGAGTCCTGAAAAGGGTACTTCCTTTAAAGTAAAGCAGAACAGCGACTAAGAGCTCAGGGAAAGAGCTGCATGCCTCCCTTTCTGCAGGGCTACTCAGGGCATTACCTCGAGGCAAGGACTCACGTTGAGATTCCCTTTAGCTCTAGAGCATGGCAAGGTGAGCCCCACCCCGGCCAATGAAGCTCCGTGTGTAGCCAGAGAAAACTCATTTTCTTCCCACACCCATGCCTACAGTGGCCAGAGGGCTGTCAACAGCAGAGAATTTCAGGGAGCTTCACGGCAGCAAGCATGGAGCTTTCCAAATGGAAAGCAAGGCTAGTACCATCATGCCCCCATTACCATTGGCACAGGCAGCATACATCTCTGTGGTTTCTAACAAATCAAAAGAGACACAGAGTACACACTGGTTGCTTCCCTGAATCAACTTCTCGAGGCAGGCTGTTCTGCATCTAGTGAACGGCCTCACCAAGGAACGCCCTAGCTAGGCCTCTGGGCCCGTGCCTCTTCAAAAGCCTGCAGTGCTACAGGAAAAACTGTGTTTAGTTGCAATAAGAACGCAAGCAGTGTTTCTCCTGATGGCAGGGTGACTTCAAGAAGGAGGTCTTAGATGGAAGGAGAAGCCTAGTGTTTTTCTCTGTGCAGCTCAGACTAAGGAATGAGTGCGATTTCCACGGCATGTTGGAACTTGCTAGAACGGTGCTCGTGAACCTGTGCGAGTGTTGTGAATCAAGATATCAGAAGAAAGAGTGCAGTGTGTTTCCCATGACTCAGCAGACACAGAGGACCTCCGAGGGACCAATAGGCCTCGTTGTTGCTCAGCAGGCCTACAGGGGTGTGGAGGTACTCAGGGATCTTGGAACATCATTGATGCTCACCCGAGAGGCCTAGGAGACCTGAAAAGGGTACTTCCTTTAAAGTAAAGCAGAACAGCGACTAAGAGCTCAGGGAAAGAGCTGCATGCCTCCCTTTCTGCAGGGCTACTCAGGGCCTTACCTCGAGGCGAGGACTCACGCTGAGATTCCCTTTAGCTCTAGAGCATGGCAAGGTGAGCCCCACCCCGGCCAATGAAGCTCCGTGTGTAGCCAGAGAAAACTCATTTTCTTCCCACACCCATGCCTACAGTGGCCAGAGGGCTGTCAACAACAGAGAATTTCAGGGAGCTTCACGGCAGCAAGCATGGAGCTTTCCAAATGGAAAGCAAGGCTAGTACCATCATGCCCCCATTTCCATGGGCACAGGCAGCATACATCTCTGTGGTTTTTTAACAAGTCAAATGAGACACAGAGTACACACTGGTTGCTTCCCTGAATCAACTTCTCGAGGCAGCGTGTTCTGCATCTAGTGAACGGCCTCACCAAGGAAAGCCTTAGCTAGGCCTCTGGGCCCTTGCCTCTTCCAAACCTGCAGTGCTACAGGAAAAACTGTGCTTCAGTTGCAATAGGAACACAAGCCGTCTTTCTCCTGAGGCAGGGTGACTTCAGGTAGGAGGTCCTGGATGGAAGGAGAAGCCTAGTGTTTTTCTCTGTGCAGCTCAGACTAGGGAATGAGTGCGACTTCCACGGCATGTTGGAACTTGCTAGAACGGTGCCCATAAAACTGTGCAGGTGCTGGCTAAATCAAGATGTCCCAATTAGAGTGCACTGTGTGGCCCTACACTCGGCAGACACACTGTGAGTCGGAAAGCTACGGGCCTGGATATTGCTTAGAAGGGCCAGGGGAGCCTGAGGGTACTCGGTGTTCTTGCAGGGAACAGGGTTTCCAGGCGAGGCACCTAGGTGTCCTGAAAAGCGTACTGGCGTTAAAATGCTGCAGAGCTGCGACTACGGCCTCATGGAAACTGCTACACGCCTCCGCTTCTGCATAGCATTGCAGGGCCTTACCTCGAGGCAAGTTCTCACGTTGCTTGCACTGTGAGCGACACAGCATGTTAGGATGCTGTATTTCTCCTTGAATAGAGTGACTTCAGGAAAGAGGTCCTCGATACATTCCAAGAAGAGTGTTTTCTCAGGGCAGCTCAGACGAGGGCAATGTCGCAAACTTCCAGGGCATGTTGGACTGCCTAGAAATGTGGTTCTGATGCTGTTCGACTGCTCTGGAAATATGGCTCTCCTGAAGTAACATACAGTGTGTTGCCCGAGACTCGGCAGACACAGAGGGCCTCCGAGGGACGTATGGGAATCAATGCTGCTCAGCAGGCCCACAGGGGTTTGGAGTGCGTCAGTGATCTTGGAACAGAAATGATGCTCACCCGACGGGCCTAGGAGTCCTGAAAAGGGTACGTCCTTTGACATAAGGCGGAACCTCCACTAAGCGCTCATGAAAAGAGCTGCATGCCTCCCTTTCTGCAGGGCTACTCAGGGCCTTACCTCGAGGCGAGGACTCAGGCTGAGATTCCCTTTAGCTCTAGAGCATGGCAAGGTGAGCCCCACCCCGGCCAATGAAGCTCCGTGTGTAGCCAGAGAAAACTCATTTTCTTCCCAAACCCATGCCTACAGTGGCCAGAGGGCTGTCAACAGCAGAGAATTTCAGGGAGCTTCACGGCCGCAAGCATGGAGCTTTCCAAATGGAAAGCAAGGCTAGTACCATCATGCCCCCATTACCATTGGCACAGGCAGCATACATCTCTGTGGTTTCTAACAAATCAAAAGAGACACAGAGTACACACTGGTTGCTTCCCTGAATCAACTTCTCGAGGCAGGCTGTTCTGCATCTAGTGAACGGCCTCACCAAGGAACGCCCTAGCTAGGCCTCTGGGCCCGTGCCTCTTCAAAAGCCTGCAGTGCTACAGGAAAAACTGTGCTTTAGTTGCAATAAGAACGCAAGCAGTGTTTCTCCTGATGGCAGGGTGACTTCAGGAAGGAGGTCTTAGATGGAAGGAGAAGCCTAGTGTTTTTCTCTGTGCAGCTCAGACTAAGGAATGAGTGCGATTTCCACGGCATGTTGGAACTTGCTAGAACGGTGCTCGTGAACCTGTGCGAGTGCTGTGAATCAAGATATCAGAAGAAAGAGTGCAGTGTGTTTCCCATGACTCAGCAGACACAGAGGACCTCCGAGGGACCAATGGGCCTCGTTGTTGCTCAGCAGGCCTACAGGGGTGTGGAGGTACTCAGGGATCTTGGAACAAAAATGATGCTCACCCGAGAGGCCTAGGAGTCCTGAAAAGGGTACTTCCTTTAAAGTAAAGCAGAACAGCGACTAAGAGCTCAGGGAAAGAGCTGCATGCCTCCCTTTCTGCAGGGCTACTCAGGGCCTTACCTCGAGGCAAGGACTCACGTTGAGATTCCCTTTAGCTCTAGAGCATGGCAAGGTGAGCCCCACCCCGGCCAATGAAGCTCCGTGTGTAGCCAGAGAAAACTCATTTTCTTCCCACACCCATGCCTACAGTGGCCAGAGGGCTGTCAACAGCAGAGAATTTCAGGGAGCTTCACGGCAGCAAGCATGGAGCTTTCCAAATGGAAAGCAAGGCTAGTACCATCATGCCCCCATTACCATTGGCACAGGCAGCATACATCTCTGTGGTTTCTAACAAATCAAAAGAGACACAGAGTACACACTGGTTGCTTCCCTGAATCAACTTCTCGAGGCAGGCTGTTCTGCATCTAGTGAACGGCCTCACCAAGGAACGCCCTAGCTAGGCCTCTGGGCCCGTGCCTCTTCAAAAGCCTGCAGTGCTACAGGAAAAACTGTGCTTTAGTTGCAGTAAGAACGCAAGCAGTGTTTCTCCTGATGGCAGGGTGACTTCAGGAAGGAGGTCTTAGATGGAAGGAGAAGCCTAGTGTTTTTCTCTGTGCAGCTCAGACTAAGGAATGAGTGCGATTTCCACGGCATGTTGGAGCTTGCTAGAACGGTGCTCGTGAACCTGTGCGAGTGCTGTGAATCAAGATATCACAAGAAAGAGTGCAGTGTGTTGCCTATGACTCAGCAGACACAGAGGACCTCCGAGGGACCAATGGGCCTCGTTGTTGCTCAGCAGGCCTACAGGGGTGTGGAGGTACTCAGGGATCTTGGAACAAAAATGATGCTCACCCGAGAGGCCTAGGAGACCTGAAAAGGGTACTTCCTTTAAAGTAAAGCAGAACAGCGTCTAAGAGCTCATGAAAAGAGCTGCATGCCTCCCTTTCTGCAGGGCTACTCAGGGCCTTACCTCGAGGCAAGGACTCACGTTGAGATTCCCTTTAGCTCTAGAGCATGGCAAGGTGAGCCCCACCCCGGCCAAAAAAGCTCCGTGTGTAGCCAGAGAAAACTCATTTTCTTCCCACACCAATGCCTACAGTGGCCAGAGGGCTGTCAACAACAGAGAATTTCAGGGAGCTTCACGGCAGCAAGCATGGAGCTTTCCAAATGGAAATCAAGGCTAGTACCATCATGCCCCCATTTCCATGGGCACAGGCAGCATACATCTCTGTGGTTTTTTAACAAGTCAAATGAGACACAGAGTACACACTGGTTGCTTCCCTGAATCAACTTCTCGAGGCAGCGTGTTCTGCATCTAGTGAACGGCCTCACCAAGGAAAGCCTTAGCTAGGCCTCTGGGCCCTTGCCTCTTCCAAACCTGCAGTGCTACAGGAAAAACTGTGCTTCAGTTGCAATAGGAACACAAGCCGTCTTTCTCCTGAGGCAGGGTGACTTCAGGTAGGAGGTCCTGGATGGAAGGAGAAGCCTAGTGTTTTTCTCTGTGCAGCTCAGACTAGGGAATGAGTGCGACTTCCACGGCATGTTGGAACTTGCTAGAACGGTGCCCATAAAACTGTGCAGGTGCTGGCTAAATCAAGATGTCCCAATTAGAGTGCACTGTGTGGCCCTACACTCGGCAGACACACTGTGAGTCGGAAAGCTACGGGCCTGGATATTGCTTAGAAGGGCCAGGGGAGCCTGAGGGTACTCGGTGTTCTTGCAGGGAACAGGGTTTCCAGGCGAGGCACCTAGGTGTCCTGAAAAGCGTACTGGCGTTAAAATGCTGCAGAGCTGCGACTACGGCCTCATGGAAACTGCTACACGCCTCCGCTTCTGCATAGCATTGCAGGGCCTTACCTCGAGGCAAGTTCTCACGTTGCTTGCACTGTGAGCGACACAGCATGTTAGGATGCTGTATTTCTCCTTGAATAGAGTGACTTCAGGAAAGAGGTCCTCGATACATTCCAAGAAGAGTGTTTTCTCAGGGCAGCTCAGACGAGGGCAATGTCGCAAACTTCCAGGGCATGTTGGACTGCCTAGAAATGTGGTTCTGATGCTGTTCGACTGCTCTGGAAATATGGCTCTCCTGAAGTAACATACAGTGTGTTGCCCGAGACTCGGCAGACACAGAGGGCCTCCGAGGGACGTATGGGAATCAATGCTGCTCAGCAGGCCCACAGGGGTTTGGAGTGCGTCAGTGATCTTGGAACAGAAATGATGCTCACCCGACGGGCCTAGGAGTCCTGAAAAGGGTACGTCCTTTGACATAAGGCGGAACCTCCACTAAGCGCTCATGAAAAGAGCTGCATGCCTCCCTTTCTGCAGGGCTACTCAGGGCCTTACCTCGAGGCGAGGACTCAGGCTGAGATTCCCTTTAGCTCTAGAGCATGGCAAGGTGAGCCCCACCCCGGCCAATGAAGCTCCGTGTGTAGCCAGAGAAAACTCATTTTCTTCCCAAACCCATGCCTACAGTGGCCAGAGGGCTGTCAACAGCAGAGAATTTCAGGGAGCTTCACGGCCGCAAGCATGGAGCTTTCCAAATGGAAAGCAAGGCTAGTACCATCATGCCCCCATTACCATTGGCACAGGCAGCATACATCTCTGTGGTTTCTAACAAATCAAAAGAGACACAGAGTACACACTGGTTGCTTCCCTGAATCAACTTCTCGAGGCAGGCTGTTCTGCATCTAGTGAACGGCCTCACCAAGGAACGCCCTAGCTAGGCCTCTGGGCCCGTGCCTCTTCAAAAGCCTGCAGTGCTACAGGAAAAACTGTGCTTTAGTTGCAATAAGAACGCAAGCAGTGTTTCTCCTGATGGCAGGGTGACTTCAGGAAGGAGGTCTTAGATGGAAGGAGAAGCCTAGTGTTTTTCTCTGTGCAGCTCAGACTAAGGAATGAGTGCGATTTCCACGGCATGTTGGAACTTGCTAGAACGGTGCTCGTGAACCTGTGCGAGTGCTGTGAATCAAGATATCAGAAGAAAGAGTGCAGTGTGTTTCCCATGACTCAGCAGACACAGAGGACCTCCGAGGGACCAATGGGCCTCGTTGTTGCTCAGCAGGCCTACAGGGGTGTGGAGGTACTCAGGGATCTTGGAACAAAAATGATGCTCACCCGAGAGGCCTAGGAGTCCTGAAAAGGGTACTTCCTTTAAAGTAAAGCAGAACAGCGACTAAGAGCTCAGGGAAAGAGCTGCATGCCTCCCTTTCTGCAGGGCTACTCAGGGCCTTACCTCGAGGCAAGGACTCACGTTGAGATTCCCTTTAGCTCTAGAGCATGGCAAGGTGAGCCCCACCCCGGCCAATGAAGCTCCGTGTGTAGCCAGAGAAAACTCATTTTCTTCCCAAACCCATGCCTACAGTGGCCAGAGGGCTGTCAACAGCAGAGAATTTCAGGGAGCTTCACGGCAGCAAGCATGGAGCTTTCCAAATGGAAAGCAAGGCTAGTACCATCATGCCCCCATTACCATTGGCACAGGCAGCATACATCTCTGTGGTTTCTAACAAATCAAAAGAGACACAGAGTACACACTGGTTGCTTCCCTGAATCAACTTCTCGAGGCAGGCTGTTCTGCATCTAGTGAACGGCCTCACCAAGGAACGCCCTAGCTAGGCCTCTGGGCCCGTGCCTCTTCAAAAGCCTGCAGTGCTACAGGAAAAACTGTGCTTTAGTTGCAGTAAGAACGCAAGCAGTGTTTCTCCTGATGGCAGGGTGACTTCAGGAAGGAGGTCTTACATGGAAGGAGAAGCCTAGTGTTTTTCTCTGTGCAGCTCAGACTAAGGAATGAGTGCGATTTCCACGGCATGTTGGAGCTTGCTAGAACGGTGCTCGTGAACCTGTGCGAGTGCTGTGAATCAAGATATCACAAGAAAGAGTGCAGTGTGTTGCCTATGACTCAGCAGACACAGAGGACCTCCGAGGGACCAATGGGCCTCGTTGTTGCTCAGCAGGCCTACAGGGGTGTGGAGGTACTCAGGGATCTTGGAACAAAAATGATGCTCACCCGAGAGGCCTAGGAGACCTGAAAAGGGTACTTCCTTTAAAGTAAAGCAGAACAGCGTCTAAGAGCTCATGAAAAGAGCTGCATGCCTCCCTTTCTGCAGGGCTACTCAGGGCCTTACCTCGAGGCAAGGACTCACGTTGAGATTCCCTTTAGCTCTAGAGCATGGCAAGGTGAGCCCCACCCCGGCCAAAAAAGCTCCGTGTGTAGCCAGAGAAAACTCATTTTCTTCCCACACCAATGCCTACAGTGGCCAGAGGGCTGTCAACAACAGAGAATTTCAGGGAGCTTCACGGCAGCAAGCATGGAGCTTTCCAAATGGAAATCAAGGCTAGTACCATCATGCCCCCATTTCCATGGGCACAGGCAGCATACATCTCTGTGGTTTTTTAACAAGTCAACTGAGACACAGAGTACACACTGGTTGCTTCCCTGAATCAACTTCTCGAGGCAGCGTGTTCTGCATCTAGTGAACGGCCTCACCAAGGAAAGCCTTAGCTAGGCCTCTGGGCCCTTGCCTCTTCCAAACCTGCAGTGCTACAGGAAAAACTGTGCTTCAGTTGCAATAGGAACACAAGCCGTCTTTCTCCTGAGGCAGGGTGACTTCAGGTAGGAGGTCCTGGATGGAAGGAGAAGCCTAGTGTTTTTCTCTGTGCAGCTCAGACTAGGGAATGAGTGCGACTTCCACGGCATGTTGGAACTTGCTAGAACGGTGCCCATAAAACTGTGCAGGTGCTGGCTAAATCAAGATGTCCCAATTAGAGTGCACTGTGTGGCCCTACACTCGGCAGACACACTGTGAGTCGGAAAGCTACGGGCCTGGATATTGCTTAGAAGGGCCAGGGGAGCCTGAGGGTACTCGGTGTTCTTGCAGGGAACAGGGTTTCCAGGCGAGGCACCTAGGTGTCCTGAAAAGCGTACTGGCGTTAAAATGCTGCAGAGCTGCGACTACGGCCTCATGGAAACTGCTACACGCCTCCGCTTCTGCATAGCATTGCAGGGCCTTACCTCGAGGCAAGTTCTCACGTTGCTTGCACTGTGAGCGACACAGCATGTTAGGATGCTGTATTTCTCCTTGAATAGAGTGACTTCAGGAAAGAGGTCCTCGATACATTCCAAGAAGAGTGTTTTCTCAGGGCAGCTCAGACGAGGGCAATGTCGCAAACTTCCAGGGCATGTTGGACTGCCTAGAAATGTGGTTCTGATGCTGTTCGACTGCTCTGGAAATATGGCTCTCCTGAAGTAACATACAGTGTGTTGCCCGAGACTCGGCAGACACAGAGGGCCTCCGAGGGACGTATGGGAATCAATGCTGCTCAGCAGGCCCACAGGGGTTTGGAGTGCGTCAGTGATCTTGGAACAGAAATGATGCTCACCCGACGGGCCTAGGAGTCCTGAAAAGGGTACGTCCTTTGACATAAGGCGGAACCTCCACTAAGCGCTCATGAAAAGAGCTGCATGCCTCCCTTTCTGCAGGGCTACTCAGGGCCTTACCTCGAGGCGAGGACTCAGGCTGAGATTCCCTTTAGCTCTAGAGCATGGCAAGGTGAGCCCCACCCCGGCCAATGAAGCTCCGTGTGTAGCCAGAGAAAACTCATTTTCTTCCCAAACCCATGCCTACAGTGGCCAGAGGGCTGTCAACAGCAGAGAATTTCAGGGAGCTTCACGGCCGCAAGCATGGAGCTTTCCAAATGGAAAGCAAGGCTAGTACCATCATGCCCCCATTACCATTGGCACAGGCAGCATACATCTCTGTGGTTTCTAACAAATCAAAAGAGACACAGAGTACACACTGGTTGCTTCCCTGAATCAACTTCTCGAGGCAGGCTGTTCTGCATCTAGTGAACGGCCTCACCAAGGAACGCCCTAGCTAGGCCTCTGGGCCCGTGCCTCTTCAAAAGCCTGCAGTGCTACAGGAAAAACTGTGCTTTAGTTGCAATAAGAACGCAAGCAGTGTTTCTCCTGATGGCAGGGTGACTTCAGGAAGGAGGTCTTAGATGGAAGGAGAAGCCTAGTGTTTTTCTCTGTGCAGCTCAGACTAAGGAATGAGTGCGATTTCCACGGCATGTTGGAACTTGCTAGAACGGTGCTCGTGAACCTGTGCGAGTGCTGTGAATCAAGATATCAGAAGAAAGAGTGCAGTGTGTTTCCCATGACTCAGCAGACACAGAGGACCTCCGAGGGACCAATGGGCCTCGTTGTTGCTCAGCAGGCCTACAGGGGTGTGGAGGTACTCAGGGATCTTGGAACAAAAATGATGCTCACCCGAGAGGCCTAGGAGTCCTGAAAAGGGTACTTCCTTTAAAGTAAAGCAGAACAGCGACTAAGAGCTCAGGGAAAGAGCTGCATGCCTCCCTTTCTGCAGGGCTACTCAGGGCCTTACCTCGAGGCAAGGACTCACGTTGAGATTCCCTTTAGCTCTAGAGCATGGCAAGGTGAGCCCCACCCCGGCCAATGAAGCTCCGTGTGTAGCCAGAGAAAACTCATTTTCTTCCCACACCCATGCCTACAGTGGCCAGAGGGCTGTCAACAGCAGAGAATTTCAGGGAGCTTCACGGCAGCAAGCATGGAGCTTTCCAAATGGAAAGCAAGGCTAGTACCATCATGCCCCCATTACCATTGGCACAGGCAGCATACATCTCTGTGGTTTCTAACAAATCAAAAGAGACACAGAGTACACACTGGTTGCTTCCCTGAATCAACTTCTCGAGGCAGGCTGTTCTGCATCTAGTGAACGGCCTCACCAAGGAACGCCCTAGCTAGGCCTCTGGGCCCGTGCCTCTTCAAAAGCCTGCAGTGCTACAGGAAAAACTGTGCTTTAGTTGCAGTAAGAACGCAAGCAGTGTTTCTCCTGATGGCAGGGTGACTTCAGGAAGGAGGTCTTAGATGGAAGGAGAAGCCTAGTGTTTTTCTCTGTGCAGCTCAGACTAAGGAATGAGTGCGATTTCCACGGCATGTTGGAGCTTGCTAGAACGGTGCTCGTGAACCTGTGCGAGTGCTGTGAATCAAGATATCACAAGAAAGAGTGCAGTGTGTTGCCTATGACTCAGCAGACACAGAGGACCTCCGAGGGACCAATGGGCCTCGTTGTTGCTCAGCAGGCCTACAGGGGTGTGGAGGTACTCAGGGATCTTGGAACAAAAATGATGCTCACCCGAGAGGCCTAGGAGACCTGAAAAGGGTACTTCCTTTAAAGTAAAGCAGAACAGCGTCTAAGAGCTCATGAAAAGAGCTGCATGCCTCCCTTTCTGCAGGGCTACTCAGGGCCTTACCTCGAGGCAAGGACTCACGTTGAGATTCCCTTTAGCTCTAGAGCATGGCAAGGTGAGCCCCACCCCGGCCAAAAAAGCTCCGTGTGTAGCCAGAGAAAACTCATTTTCTTCCCACACCAATGCCTACAGTGGCCAGAGGGCTGTCAACAACAGAGAATTTCAGGGAGCTTCACGGCAGCAAGCATGGAGCTTTCCAAATGGAAATCAAGGCTAGTACCATCATGCCCCCATTTCCATGGGCACAGGCAGCATACATCTCTGTGGTTTTTTAACAAGTCAAATGAGACACAGAGTACACACTGGTTGCTTCCCTGAATCAACTTCTCGAGGCAGCGTGTTCTGCATCTAGTGAACGGCCTCACCAAGGAAAGCCTTAGCTAGGCCTCTGGGCCCTTGCCTCTTCCAAACCTGCAGTGCTACAGGAAAAACTGTGCTTCAGTTGCAATAGGAACACAAGCCGTCTTTCTCCTGAGGCAGGGTGACTTCAGGTAGGAGGTCCTGGATGGAAGGAGAAGCCTAGTGTTTTTCTCTGTGCAGCTCAGACTAGGGAATGAGTGCGACTTCCACGGCATGTTGGAACTTGCTAGAACGGTGCCCATAAAACTGTGCAGGTGCTGGCTAAATCAAGATGTCCCAATTAGAGTGCACTGTGTGGCCCTACACTCGGCAGACACACTGTGAGTCGGAAAGCTACGGGCCTGGATATTGCTTAGAAGGGCCAGGGGAGCCTGAGGGTACTCGGTGTTCTTGCAGGGAACAGGGTTTCCAGGCGAGGCACCTAGGTGTCCTGAAAAGCGTACTGGCGTTAAAATGCTGCAGAGCTGCGACTACGGCCTCATGGAAACTGCTACACGCCTCCGCTTCTGCATAGCATTGCAGGGCCTTACCTCGAGGCAAGTTCTCACGTTGCTTGCACTGTGAGCGACACAGCATGTTAGGATGCTGTATTTCTCCTTGAATAGAGTGACTTCAGGAAAGAGGTCCTCGATACATTCCAAGAAGAGTGTTTTCTCAGGGCAGCTCAGACGAGGGCAATGTCGCAAACTTCCAGGGCATGTTGGACTGCCTAGAAATGTGGTTCTGATGCTGTTCGACTGCTCTGGAAATATGGCTCTCCTGAAGTAACATACAGTGTGTTGCCCGAGACTCGGCAGACACAGAGGGCCTCCGAGGGACGTATGGGAATCAATGCTGCTCAGCAGGCCCACAGGGGTTTGGAGTGCGTCAGTGATCTTGGAACAGAAATGATGCTCACCCGACGGGCCTAGGAGTCCTGAAAAGGGTACGTCCTTTGACATAAGGCGGAACCTCCACTAAGCGCTCATGAAAAGAGCTGCATGCCTCCCTTTCTGCAGGGCTACTCAGGGCCTTACCTCGAGGCGAGGACTCAGGCTGAGATTCCCTTTAGCTCTAGAGCATGGCAAGGTGAGCCCCACCCCGGCCAATGAAGCTCCGTGTGTAGCCAGAGAAAACTCATTTTCTTCCCAAACCCATGCCTACAGTGGCCAGAGGGCTGTCAACAGCAGAGAATTTCAGGGAGCTTCACGGCCGCAAGCATGGAGCTTTCCAAATGGAAAGCAAGGCTAGTACCATCATGCCCCCATTACCATTGGCACAGGCAGCATACATCTCTGTGGTTTCTAACAAATCAAAAGAGACACAGAGTACACACTGGTTGCTTCCCTGAATCAACTTCTCGAGGCAGGCTGTTCTGCATCTAGTGAACGGCCTCACCAAGGAACGCCCTAGCTAGGCCTCTGGGCCCGTGCCTCTTCAAAAGCCTGCAGTGCTACAGGAAAAACTGTGCTTTAGTTGCAATAAGAACGCAAGCAGTGTTTCTCCTGATGGCAGGGTGACTTCAGGAAGGAGGTCTTAGATGGAAGGAGAAGCCTAGTGTTTTTCTCTGTGCAGCTCAGACTAAGGAATGAGTGCGATTTCCACGGCATGTTGGAACTTGCTAGAACGGTGCTCGTGAACCTGTGCGAGTGCTGTGAATCAAGATATCAGAAGAAAGAGTGCAGTGTGTTTCCCATGACTCAGCAGACACAGAGGACCTCCGAGGGACCAATGGGCCTCGTTGTTGCTCAGCAGGCCTACAGGGGTGTGGAGGTACTCAGGGATCTTGGAACAAAAATGATGCTCACCCGAGAGGCCTAGGAGTCCTGAAAAGGGTACTTCCTTTAAAGTAAAGCAGAACAGCGACTAAGAGCTCAGGGAAAGAGCTGCATGCCTCCCTTTCTGCAGGGCTACTCAGGGCCTTACCTCGAGGCAAGGACTCACGTTGAGATTCCCTTTAGCTCTAGAGCATGGCAAGGTGAGCCCCACCCCGGCCAATGAAGCTCCGTGTGTAGCCAGAGAAAACTCATTTTCTTCCCACACCCATGCCTACAGTGGCCAGAGGGCTGTCAACAGCAGAGAATTTCAGGGAGCTTCACGGCAGCAAGCATGGAGCTTTCCAAATGGAAAGCAAGGCTAGTACCATCATGCCCCCATTACCATTGGCACAGGCAGCATACATCTCTGTGGTTTCTAACAAATCAAAAGAGACACAGAGTACACACTGGTTGCTTCCCTGAATCAACTTCTCGAGGCAGGCTGTTCTGCATCTAGTGAACGGCCTCACCAAGGAACGCCCTAGCTAGGCCTCTGGGCCCGTGCCTCTTCAAAAGCCTGCAGTGCTACAGGAAAAACTGTGCTTTAGTTGCAATAAGAACGCAAGCAGTGTTTCTCCTGATGGCAGGGTGACTTCAGGAAGGAGGTCTTAGATGGAAGGAGAAGCCTAGTGTTTTTCTCTGTGCAGCTCAGACTAAGGAATGAGTGCGATTTCCACGGCATGTTGGAGCTTGCTAGAACGGTGCTCGTGAACCTGTGCGAGTGCTGTGAATCAAGATATCACAAGAAAGAGTGCAGTGTGTTGCCTATGACTCAGCAGACACAGAGGACCTCCGAGGGACCAATGGGCCTCGTTGTTGCTCAGCAGGCCTACAGGGGTGTGGAGGTACTCAGGGATCTTGGAACAAAAATGATGCTCACCCGAGAGGCCTAGGAGACCTGAAAAGGGTACTTCCTTTAAAGTAAAGCAGAACAGCGTCTAAGAGCTCATGAAAAGAGCTGCATGCCTCCCTTTCTGCAGGGCTACTCAGGGCCTTACCTCGAGGCAAGGACTCACGTTGAGATTCCCTTTAGCTCTAGAGCATGGCAAGGTGAGCCCCACCCCGGCCAAAAAAGCTCCGTGTGTAGCCAGAGAAAACTCATTTTCTTCCCACACCAATGCCTACAGTGGCCAGAGGGCTGTCAACAACAGAGAATTTCAGGGAGCTTCACGGCAGCAAGCATGGAGCTTTCCAAATGGAAATCAAGGCTAGTACCATCATGCCCCCATTTCCATGGGCACAGGCAGCATACATCTCTGTGGTTTTTTAACAAGTCAAATGAGACACAGAGTACACACTGGTTGCTTCCCTGAATCAACTTCTCGAGGCAGCGTGTTCTGCATCTAGTGAACGGCCTCACCAAGGAAAGCCTTAGCTAGGCCTCTGGGCCCTTGCCTCTTCCAAACCTGCAGTGCTACAGGAAAAACTGTGCTTCAGTTGCAATAGGAACACAAGCCGTCTTTCTCCTGAGGCAGGGTGACTTCAGGTAGGAGGTCCTGGATGGAAGGAGAAGCCTAGTGTTTTTCTCTGTGCAGCTCAGACTAGGGAATGAGTGCGACTTCCACGGCATGTTGGAACTTGCTAGAACGGTGCCCATAAAACTGTGCAGGTGCTGGCTAAATCAAGATGTCCCAATTAGAGTGCACTGTGTGGCCCTACACTCGGCAGACACACTGTGAGTCGGAAAGCTACGGGCCTGGATATTGCTTAGAAGGGCCAGGGGAGCCTGAGGGTACTCGGTGTTCTTGCAGGGAACAGGGTTTCCAGGCGAGGCACCTAGGTGTCCTGAAAAGCGTACTGGCGTTAAAATGCTGCAGAGCTGCGACTACGGCCTCATGGAAACTGCTACACGCCTCCGCTTCTGCATAGCATTGCAGGGCCTTACCTCGAGGCAAGTTCTCACGTTGCTTGCACTGTGAGCGACACAGCATGTTAGGATGCTGTATTTCTCCTTGAATAGAGTGACTTCAGGAAAGAGGTCCTCGATACATTCCAAGAAGAGTGTTTTCTCAGGGCAGCTCAGACGAGGGCAATGTCGCAAACTTCCAGGGCATGTTGGACTGCCTAGAAATGTGGTTCTGATGCTGTTCGACTGCTCTGGAAATATGGCTCTCCTGAAGTAACATACAGTGTGTTGCCCGAGACTCGGCAGACACAGAGGGCCTCCGAGGGACGTATGGGAATCAATGCTGCTCAGCAGGCCCACAGGGGTTTGGAGTGCGTCAGTGATCTTGGAACAGAAATGATGCTCACCCGACGGGCCTAGGAGTCCTGAAAAGGGTACGTCCTTTGACATAAGGCGGAACCTCCACTAAGCGCTCATGAAAAGAGCTGCATGCCTCCCTTTCTGCAGGGCTACTCAGGGCCTTACCTCGAGGCGAGGACTCAGGCTGAGATTCCCTTTAGCTCTAGAGCATGGCAAGGTGAGCCCCACCCCGGCCAATGAAGCTCCGTGTGTAGCCAGAGAAAACTCATTTTCTTCCCAAACCCATGCCTACAGTGGCCAGAGGGCTGTCAACAGCAGAGAATTTCAGGGAGCTTCACGGCCGCAAGCATGGAGCTTTCCAAATGGAAAGCAAGGCTAGTACCATCATGCCCCCATTACCATTGGCACAGGCAGCATACATCTCTGTGGTTTCTAACAAATCAAAAGAGACACAGAGTACACACTGGTTGCTTCCCTGAATCAACTTCTCGAGGCAGGCTGTTCTGCATCTAGTGAACGGCCTCACCAAGGAACGCCCTAGCTAGGCCTCTGGGCCCGTGCCTCTTCAAAAGCCTGCAGTGCTACAGGAAAAACTGTGCTTTAGTTGCAATAAGAACGCAAGCAGTGTTTCTCCTGATGGCAGGGTGACTTCAGGAAGGAGGTCTTAGATGGAAGGAGAAGCCTAGTGTTTTTCTCTGTGCAGCTCAGACTAAGGAATGAGTGCGATTTCCACGGCATGTTGGAACTTGCTAGAACGGTGCTCGTGAACCTGTGCGAGTGCTGTGAATCAAGATATCAGAAGAAAGAGTGCAGTGTGTTTCCCATGACTCAGCAGACACAGAGGACCTCCGAGGGACCAATGGGCCTCGTTGTTGCTCAGCAGGCCTACAGGGGTGTGGAGGTACTCAGGGATCTTGGAACAAAAATGATGCTCACCCGAGAGGCCTAGGAGACCTGAAAAGGGTACTTCCTTTAAAGTAAAGCAGAACAGCGTCTAAGAGCTCATGAAAAGAGCTGCATGCCTCCCTTTCTGCAGGGCTACTCAGGGCCTTACCTCGAGGCAAGGACTCACGTTGAGATTCCCTTTAGCTCTAGAGCATGGCAAGGTGAGCCCCACCCCGGCCAAAAAAGCTCCGTGTGTAGCCAGAGAAAACTCATTTTCTTCCCACACCAATGCCTACAGTGGCCAGAGGGCTGTCAACAACAGAGAATTTCAGGGAGCTTCACGGCAGCAAGCATGGAGCTTTCCAAATGGAAATCAAGGCTAGTACCATCATGCCCCCATTTCCATGGGCACAGGCAGCATACATCTCTGTGGTTTTTTAACAAGTCAAATGAGACACAGAGTACACACTGGTTGCTTCCCTGAATCAACTTCTCGAGGCAGCGTGTTCTGCATCTAGTGAACGGCCTCACCAAGGAAAGCCTTAGCTAGGCCTCTGGGCCCTTGCCTCTTCCAAACCTGCAGTGCTACAGGAAAAACTGTGCTTCAGTTGCAATAGGAACACAAGCCGTCTTTCTCCTGAGGCAGGGTGACTTCAGGTAGGAGGTCCTGGATGGAAGGAGAAGCCTAGTGTTTTTCTCTGTGCAGCTCAGACTAGGGAATGAGTGCGACTTCCACGGCATGTTGGAACTTGCTAGAACGGTGCCCATAAAACTGTGCAGGTGCTGGCTAAATCAAGATGTCCCAATTAGAGTGCACTGTGTGGCCCTACACTCGGCAGACACACTGTGAGTCGGAAAGCTACGGGCCTGGATATTGCTTAGAAGGGCCAGGGGAGCCTGAGGGTACTCGGTGTTCTTGCAGGGAACAGGGTTTCCAGGCGAGGCACCTAGGTGTCCTGAAAAGCGTACTGGCGTTAAAATGCTGCAGAGCTGCGACTACGGCCTCATGGAAACTGCTACACGCCTCCGCTTCTGCATAGCATTGCAGGGCCTTACCTCGAGGCAAGTTCTCACGTTGCTTGCACTGTGAGCGACACAGCATGTTAGGATGCTGTATTTCTCCTTGAATAGAGTGACTTCAGGAAAGAGGTCCTCGATACATTCCAAGAAGAGTGTTTTCTCAGGGCAGCTCAGACGAGGGCAATGTCGCAAACTTCCAGGGCATGTTGGACTGCCTAGAAATGTGGTTCTGATGCTGTTCGACTGCTCTGGAAATATGGCTCTCCTGAAGTAACATACAGTGTGTTGCCCGAGACTCGGCAGACACAGAGGGCCTCCGAGGGACGTATGGGAATCAATGCTGCTCAGCAGGCCCACAGGGGTTTGGAGTGCGTCAGTGATCTTGGAACAGAAATGATGCTCACCCGACGGGCCTAGGAGTCCTGAAAAGGGTACGTCCTTTGACATAAGGCGGAACCTCCACTAAGCGCTCATGAAAAGAGCTGCATGCCTCCCTTTCTGCAGGGCTACTCAGGGCCTTACCTCGAGGCGAGGACTCACGCTGAGATTCCCTTTAGCTCTAGAGCATGGCAAGGTGAGCCCCACCCCGGCCAATGAAGCTCCGTGTGTAGCCAGAGAAAACTCATTTTCTTCCCAAACCCATGCCTACAGTGGCCAGAGGGCTGTCAACAGCAGAGAATTTCAGGGAGCTTCACGGCCGCAAGCATGGAGCTTTCCAAATGGAAAGCAAGGCTAGTACCATCATGCCCCCATTACCATTGGCACAGGCAGCATACATCTCTGTGGTTTCTAACAAATCAAAAGAGACACAGAGTACACACTGGTTGCTTCCCTGAATCAACTTCTCGAGGCAGGCTGTTCTGCATCTAGTGAACGGCCTCACCAAGGAACGCCCTAGCTAGGCCTCTGGGCCCGTGCCTCTTCAAAAGCCTGCAGTGCTACAGGAAAAACTGTGCTTTAGTTGCAATAAGAACGCAAGCAGTGTTTCTCCTGATGGCAGGGTGACTTCAGGAAGGAGGTCTTAGATGGAAGGAGAAGCCTAGTGTTTTTCTCTGTGCAGCTCAGACTAAGGAATGAGTGCGATTTCCACGGCATGTTGGAACTTGCTAGAACGGTGCTCGTGAACCTGTGCGAGTGCTGTGAATCAAGATATCAGAAGAAAGAGTGCAGTGTGTTTCCCATGACTCAGCAGACACAGAGGACCTCCGAGGGACCAATAGGCCTCGTTGTTGCTCAGCAGGCCTACAGGGGTGTGGAGGTACTCAGGGATCTTGGAACAAAAATGATGCTCACCCGAGAGGCCTAGGAGTCCTGAAAAGGGTACTTCCTTTAAAGTAAAGCAGAACAGCGACTAAGAGCTCAGGGAAAGAGCTGCATGCCTCCCTTTCTGCAGGGCTACTCAGGGCCTTACCTCGAGGCAAGGACTCACGTTGAGATTCCCTTTAGCTCTAGAGCATGGCAAGGTGAGCCCCACCCCGGCCAATGAAGCTCCGTGTGTAGCCAGAGAAAACTCATTTTCTTCCCACACCCATGCCTACAGTGGCCAGAGGGCTGTCAACAGCAGAGAATTTCAGGGAGCTTCACGGCAGCAAGCATGGAGCTTTCCAAATGGAAAGCAAGGCTAGTACCATCATGCCCCCATTACCATTGGCACAGGCAGCATACATCTCTGTGGTTTCTAACAAATCAAAAGAGACACAGAGTACACACTGGTTGCTTCCCTGAATCAACTTCTCGAGGCAGGCTGTTCTGCATCTAGTGAACGGCCTCACCAAGGAACGCCCTAGCTAGGCCTCTGGGCCCGTGCCTCTTCAAAAGCCTGCAGTGCTACAGGAAAAACTGTGCTTTAGTTGCAGTAAGAACGCAAGCAGTGTTTCTCCTGATGGCAGGGTGACTTCAGGAAGGAGGTCTTAGATGGAAGGAGAAGCCTAGTGTTTTTCTCTGTGCAGCTCAGACTAAGGAATGAGTGCGATTTCCACGGCATGTTGGAGCTTGCTAGAACGGTGCTCGTGAACCTGTGCGAGTGCTGTGAATCAAGATATCACAAGAAAGAGTGCAGTGTGTTGCCTATGACTCAGCAGACACAGAGGACCTCCGAGGGACCAATGGGTCTCGTTTTTGCTCAGCAGGCCTACAGGGGTGTGGAGGTACTCAGGGATCTTGGAACAAAAATGATGCTCACCCGAGAGGCCTAGGAGACCTGAAAAGGGTACTTCCTTTAAAGTAAAGCAGAACAGCGTCTAAGAGCTCATGAAAAGAGCTGCATGCCTCCCTTTCTGCAGGGCTACTCAGGGCCTTACCTCGAGGCAAGGACTCACGTTGAGATTCCCTTTAGCTCTAGAGCATGGCAAGGTGAGCCCCACCCCGGCCAAAAAAGCTCCGTGTGTAGCCAGAGAAAACTCATTTTCTTCCCACACCAATGCTAGAGTGGACAGGGGCCTGTCAACAGCAGAGAATTTCAGGGAGCTTCACGGCAGCAAGCATGGAGCTTTCCAAATGGAAAGCAAGGCTAGTACCATCATGCCCCCA
>NW_026778024.1:0-55126 GCF_028023285.1 Balaenoptera ricei
TCGCCATTCCAGCCGCTTTACTAGCAATCTCCCTCCTTGGAGAATCAGCACCTTTAACCTCCCGTTCCGTACAGCTTGCAATTTGTCCTGAGGATGAACGGGAAGAGGGGGAGCCAATGAGAGACTAGCTCTAGGTGTTGGGACAGGCACAGGTCACTCTATTTTCCCATCAGGAAGAAGAATTAACCACAGGCTCAGCCTGCCGCCCGGAAGCAGAATAGGGCCTGAGGCAATCCTGCGCTTTTGTGGCCAGCTCCCAAAAAAGCGAGTTGAAAAATGGAGCTCAGGGGCACTGCAATTCACAAACCTGCAGAGTTATAAATGATAACTCTCGTCCACAAATATATTGAGGGAAGGCAACGAAGAGGATCTGAAAGCAAGGCAGAATTGCAGGAAACAGATTTCAGGAGGTCGATTCGAATCGCCTTTAAAGCACATGAAAAGCAGCAAAACGTCGACAATGATTCCCTTGGCCAAAAAGGGCGTATGCGTTTTTTCCTGAATATATTCAGGAAAAAACGCATACGCCCTTTTTGGCCAACCAAGCAACCTGGAAAGGCAAATCAGCGCTACAAAGAAGTCTCGCTTCCCATCGGTCAAAAGGGCCATGCGGAAAAAAGTGTCAAAACCAGAAATGCAGAACAGGCCATGGAGAAATGGGAGCCTTGCTATGCTGATGGTCGGGATGTAAATTGCCAACAGCCACTGTGGAGAAGTGTACGGTGTGTCCTGAAACATCGAAAAAACACAGCTTAGAGCGCATAGGGCACTTCCACTCATGGGCGTATAAATTGGGAAAACTAAAAATCAGCAAGACACAGGCACCCCAAAGTTTGGGGCTGCTCTGTTGACAAGAACCTCCACTTCGTGACACCTTAAATATCCCAGGAAAGAGAAAAATGGATAAAGAAGTGGTGGTCCTTATGTACAATGGAATATCACTCAGCCATGAAATCAATGTCATAAGGCTAGTAGCAGCATGATGAGTGGCTTTAGCTACGACGATTCTAAGTGAAATAAGTCACACAGAAAAAGACACTTATCATAAGCTATCACTTATAGAGGGAATGTAAAAACCGCTACACTTGAACTGAATTACAAAACAGAACAGAGTCACACGTTTAGAAAACACACTATGGCTGCTTAACGGGAAAGGTGGGGTGGGGTGATGCATAAAACAAGGGTTTCAAATGAGCTCAGATACCGTTCCATAAACCCAATATGTAATAGAAAGACCTATTCCTTGCTCAGTGAACTGGACTCAACACCCCCTATTCACCGCACAAGAATATATCTGACTAGTAAGAATCTTAAAACCTATGTATTGATATCTCTCTGGAAGTGAGTCAAGTGGCTGTAAAGCCGCATAAACACAGCCGTGAAAAACAGCTAAACCCCATTATAAAAATAAATTAATTTTAAAAACCCGTGAAACAAAGACAGTGAAAGAGAGAGAATTTCTTACAAAATTCGTTCAGGGGCTGTGATGCAACCTGGATTGACCATATCTAGACCCACAGCTGGATGAGACATAAGGGTGGACACTCTCGGGGCTGAGAGGTTTGGTGAGGTTGGGGGAGCAAACGCAGAGCCTTTAAAGTAATACTGCCTGTTACCCATCCCATGGGTCCCAAATCTCCAGGTTCAAGGGCATCTTCCTACCTCGAAAACATGCATGAGAAACCCAGAAGGTGGTACACCGTGTGATCAGGAAAGGTTTCTAAAACGCACCTCATTTCTCATCTCCTTGTGCTCGGGTTCGCCATTCCAGCCGCTTTACTAGCAATCTCCCTCCTTGGAGAATCAGCACCTTTAACCTCCCGTTCCGTACAGCTTGCAATTTGTCCTGAGGATGAACGGGAAGAGGGGGAGCCAATGAGAGACTAGCTCTAGGTGTTGGGACAGGCACAGGTCACTCTATTTTCCCATCAGGAAGAAGAATTAACCACAGGCTCAGCCTGCCGCCCGGAAGCAGAATAGGGCCTGAGGCAATCCTGCGCTTTTGTGGCCAGCTCCCAAAAAAGCGAGTTGAAAAATGGAGCTCAGGGGCACTGCAATTCAGAAACCTGCAGAGTTATAAATGATAACTCTCGTCCACAAATATATTGAGGGAAGGCAACGAAGAGGATCTGAAAGCAAGGCAGAATTGCAGGAAACAGATTTCAGGAGGTCGATTCGAATCGCCTTTAAAGCACATGAAAAGCAGCAAAACGTCGACAATGATGCCCTTGGCCAAAAAGGGCGTATGCGTTTTTTCCTGAATATATTCAGGAAAAAACGCATACGCCCTTTTTGGCCAACCAAGCAACCTGGAAAGGCAAATCAGCGCTACAAAGAAGTCTCGCTTCCCATCGGTCAAAAGGGCCATGCGGATAAAAGTGTCAAAACCAGAAATGCAGAACAGGCCATGGAGAAATGGGAGCCTTGCTATGCTGATGGGCGGGATGTAAATTGCCAACAGCCACTCTGGAGAAGTGTACGGTGTGTCCTGAAACATCGAAAAAACACAGCTTAGAGCGCATAGGGCACTTCCACTCATGGGCGTATAAATTGGGAAAACTAAAAATCAGCAAGACACAGGCACCCCAAAGTTTGGGGCTGCTCTGTTGACAAGAACCTCCACTTCGTGACACCTTAAATATCCCAGGAAAGAGAAAAATGGATAAAGAAGTGGTGGTCCTTATGTACAATGGAATATCACTCAGCCATGAAATCAATGTCATAAGGCTAGTAGCAGCATGATGAGTGCTTTAGCTACGACGATTCTAAGTGAAATAAGTCACACAGAAAAAGACACTTATCATAAGCTATCACTTATAGAGGGAATGTAAAAACCGCTACACTTGAACTGAATTACAAAACAGAACAGAGTCACACGTTTAGAAAACACACTATGGCTGCTTAACGGGAAAGGTGGGGTGGGGTGATGCATAAAACAAGGGTTTCAAATGAGCTCAGATACCGTTCCATAAACCCAATATGTAATAGAAAGACCTACTCCTTGCTCAGTGAACTGGACTCAACACCCCCTATTCACCGCACAAGAATATATCTGACTAGTAAGAATCTTAAAACCTATGTATTGATATCTCTCTGGAAGTGAGTCAAGTGGCTGTAAAGCCGCATAAACACAGCCGTGAAAAACAGCTAAACCCCATTATAAAAATAAATTAATTTTAAAAACCCGTGAAACAAAGACAGTGAAAGAGAGAGAATTTCTTACAAAATTCGTTCAGGGGCTGTGATGCAACCTGGATTGACCATATCTAGACCCACAGCTGGATGAGACATAAGGGTGGACACTCTCGGGGCTGAGAGGTTTGGTGAGGTTGGGGGAGCAAACGCAGAGCCTTTAAAGTAATACTGCCTGTTACCCATCCCATGGGTCCCAAATCTCCAGGTTCAAGGGCATCTTCCTACCTCGAAAACATGCATGAGAAACCCAGAAGGTGGTACACCGTGTGATCAGGAAAGGTTTCTAAAACGCACCTCATTTCTCATCTCCTTGTGCTCGGGTTCGCCATTCCAGCCGCTTTACTAGCAATCTCCCTCCTTGGAGAATCAGCACCTTTAACCTCCCGTTCCGTACAGCTTGCAATTTGTCCTGAGGATGAACGGGAAGAGGGGGAGCCAATGAGAGACTAGCTCTAGGTGTTGGGACAGGCACAGGTCACTCTATTTTCCCATCAGGAAGAAGAATTAACCACAGGCTCAGCCTGCCGCCCGGAAGCAGAATAGGGCCTGAGGCAATCCTGCGCTTTTGTGGCCAGCTCCCAAAAAAGCGAGTTGAAAAATGGAGCTCAGGGGCACTGCAATTCACAAACCTGCAGAGTTATAAATGATAACTCTCGTCCACAAATATATTGAGGGAAGGCAACGAAGAGGATCTGAAAGCAAGGCAGAATTGCAGGAAACAGATTTCAGGAGGTCGATTCGAATCGCCTTTAAAGCACATGAAAAGCGGCAAAACGTTGACAATGATGCCCTTGGCCAAAAAGGGCGTATGCGTTTTTTCCTGAATATATACAGGAAAAAACGCACACGCCCTTTTTGGCCAACCAAGCAACCTGGAAAGGCAAATCAGCGCCACAAAGAAGTCTCGCTTCCCATCGGTCAAAAGGGCCATGCGGAAAAAAGTGTCAAAACCAGAAATGCAGAACAGGCCATGGAGAAATGGGAGCCTTGCTATGCTGATGGGCGGGATGTAAATTGCCAACAGCCACTGTGGAGAAGTGTACGGTGTGTCCTGAAACATCGAAAAAACACAGCTTAGAGCGCATAGGGCACTTCCACTCATGGGCGTATAAATTGGGAAAACTAAAAATCAGCAAGACACAGGCACCCCAAAGTTTGGGGCTGCTTTGTTGACAAGAACCTCCACTTCGTGATACCTTAAATATCCCAGGAAAGAGAAAAATGGATAAAGAAGTGGTGGTCCTTATGTACAATGGAATATCACTCAGCCATGAAATCAATGTCATAAGGCTAGTAGCAGCATGATGAGTGGCTTTAGCTTCGACGATTCTAAGTGAAATAAGTCACACAGAAAAACACACTTATTATAAGCTATCACTTATAGAGGGAATGTAAAAACCGCTACACTTGAACTGAATTACAAAACAGAACAGAGTAACACGTTTACAAAACACACTATGGCTGCTTAACGGGAAAGGTGGGGTGGGGTGATGCATAAAACAAGGGTTTCAAATGAGCTCAGATACCGTTTCATAAACCCAATATGTAATAGAAAGACCTACTCCTTGCTCAGTGAACTGGACTCAACACCCCCTATTCACCGCACAAGAATATATCTGACTAGTAAGAATCTTAAAACCTATGTATTGATATCTCTCTGGAAGTGAGTCAAGTGGGTGTAAAGCGGCAGAAACACAGCCGTGAAAAGCAGCTAAACCCCATTATAAAAATAAATTCCTTTTAAAAACCCGTGAAACAAAGACAGTGAAAGAGAGAGAAATTCTTACAAAATTCGTTCAGGGGCTGTGATGCAACCTGGATTGACCATATCTAGACCCACAGCTGGAGGAGACATAAGGGTGGACATTCTCGGGGCTGAGAGGTTTGGTGAGGTTGGGGGAGCAAACACAGAGCCTTTAAAGTAATACTGCCTGTTACCCATCCCATGGGTCCCAAATCTCCAGGTTCAAGGGCATCTTCCTACCTCGAAAACATGCATGAGAAACCCAGAAGGTGGTACACCGTGTGATCGGGAAAGGTTTCTAAAACGCACCTCATTTTTCATCTCCTTGTGCTCGGGTTCGCCATTCCAGCCGCTTTACTAGCAATCTCCCTCCTTGGAGAATCAGCACCTTTAACCTCCCGTTCCATACAGCTTGCAATTTGTCCTGAGGATGAACGGGAAGAGGGGGAGCCAATGAGAGACTAGCTCTAGGTGTTGGGACAGGCACAGGTCACTCTATTTTCCCATCAGGAAGAAGAATTAACCACAGGCTCAGCCTGCCGCCGGGAAGCAGAATAGGGCCTGAGGCAATCCTGCGCTTTTGTGGCCAGCTCCCAAAAAAGCGAGTTGAAAAATGGAGCTCAGGGGCACTGCAATTCACAAACCTGCAGAGTTATAAATGATAACTCTCGTCCACAAATATATTGAGGGAAGGCAACGAAGAGGATCTGAAAGCAAGGCAGAATTGCAGGAAACAGATTTCAGGAGGTCGATTCGAATCGCCTTTAAAGCACATGAAAAGCAGCAAAACGTCGACAATGATGCCCTTGGCCAAAAAGGGCGTATGCGTTTTTTCCTGAATATATTCAGGAAAAAACGCATACGCCCTTTTTGGCCAACCAAGCAACCTGGAAAGGCAAATCAGCGCTACAAAGAAGTCTCGCTTCCCATCGGTCAAAAGGGCCATGCGGAAAAAAGTGTCAAAACCAGAAATGCAGAACAGGCCATGGAGAAATGGGAGCCTTGCTATGCTGATGGGCGGGATGTAAATTGCCAACAGCCACTCTGGAGAAGTGTACGGTGTGTCCTGAAACATCGAAAAAACACAGCTTAGAGCGCATAGGGCACTTCCACTCATGGGCGTATAAATTGGGAAAACTAAAAATCAGCAAGACACAGGCACCCCAAAGTTTGGGGCTGCTCTGTTGACAAGAACCTCCACTTCGTGACACCTTAAATATCCCAGGAAAGAGAAAAATGGATAAAGAAGTGGTGGTCCTTATGTACAATGGAATATCACTCAGCCATGAAATCAATGTCATAAGGCTAGTAGCAGCATGATGAGTGGCTTTAGCTACGACGATTCTAAGTGAAATAAGTCACACAGAAAAAGACACTTATCATAAGCTATCACTTATAGAGGGAATGTAAAAACCGCTACACTTGAACTGAATTACAAAACAGAACAGAGTCACACGTTTAGAAAACACACTATGGCTGCTTAACGGGAAAGGTGGGGTGGGGTGATGCATAAAACAAGAGTTTCAAATGAGCTCAGATACCGTTCCATAAACCCAATATGTAATAGAAAGACCTACTCCTTGCTCAGTGAACTGGACTCAACACCCCCTATTCACCGCACAAGAATATATCTGACTAGTAAGAATCTTAAAACCTATGTATTGATATCTCTCTGGAAGTGAGTCAAGTGGCTGTAAAACCGCATAAACACAGCCGTGAAAAACAGCTAAACCCCATTATAAAAATAAATTAATTTTAAAAACCCGTGAAACAAAGACAGTGAAAGAGAGAGAATTTCTTACAAAATTCGTTCAGGGGCTGTGATGCAACCTGGATTGACCATATCTAGACCCACAGCTGGAGGAGACATAAGGGTGGACATTCTCGGGGCTGAGAGGTTTGGTGAGGTTGGGGGAGCAAACGCAGAGCCTTTAAAGTAATACTGCCTGTTACCCATCCCATGGGTCCCAAATCTCCAGGTTCAAGGGCATCTTCCTACCTCGAAAACATGCATGAGAAACCCAGAAGGTGGTACACCGTGTGATCGGGAAAGGTTTCTAAAACGCACCTCATTTTTCATCTCCTTGTGTTCGGGTTCGCCATTCCAGCCGCTTTACTAGCAATCTCCCTCCTTGGAGAATCAGCACCTTTAACCTCCCGTTCCATACAGCTTGCAATTTGTCCTGAGGATGAACGGGAAGAGGGGGAGCCAATGAGAGACTAGCTCTAGGTGTTGGGACAGGCACAGGTCACTCTATTTTCCCATCAGGAAGAAGAATTAACCACAGGCTCAGCCTGCCACCCGGAAGCAGAATAGGGCCTGAGGCAATCCTGCGCTTTTGTGGCCAGCTTCCAAAAAAGCGAGTTGAAAAATGGAGCTCAGGGGCACTGCAATTCACAAACCTGCAGAGTTATAAATGATAACTCTCGTCCACAAATATATTGAGGGAAGGCAACGAAGAGGATCTGAAAGCAAGGCAGAATTGCAGGAAACAGATTTCAGGAGGTCGATTCGAATCGCCTTTAAAGCACATGAAAAGCGGCAAAAAGTCGACAATGATGCCCTTGGCCAAAAAGGGCATATGCGTTTTTTCCTGAATATATTCAGGAAAAAACGCATACGCCCTTTTCGGCCAACCAAGCAACCTGGAAAGGCAAATCAGCACTACAAAGAAGTCTCGCTTCCCATCGGTCAAAAGGGCCATGCGGAAAAAACTGTCAAAACCAGAAATGCAGAACAGGCCATGGAGAAATGGGAGCCTTGCTACACTGATGGGCGGGATGTAAATTGCCAACAGCCACTCTGGAGAAGTGTACGGTGTGTCCTGAAACATCTAAAAATCACAGCTTAGAGAGCATAGGGCACTTCCACTCATGGGGGTATAAATTGGGAAAATGAAAAATCAGCAAGACACAAGCACCCCAAAGTTTAGGGCTGCTCTGTTGACAAGGACCTCCACTTCATTCCACCTTCAATATCCCAGGAAAGAGAAAAATGGATAAAGAAGTTGTGGTCCTTATGTACAATGGAATATCACTCAGCCATGAAATCAATGTCATAAGGCTAGTAGCAGCATGATGAGTGGATTTAGGTACGACGATTCTAAGTGAAATAAGTCACACAGAAAAGGACACTTCTCATAAGGTATCACTTATAGAGGGAATGAAAAAACCGTTACACTTGAACTGAATTACAAAACAGAACAGAGTCACACATGCAGAAAACACACTATGGCTGCTTAAAGGGAAAGGTGAGGTGGGGTGATACATAAAACAAGGGTTTCAAATTAGCTCAGATACCGTTCCATAAACCCAATATGTAATAGACAAGACCTACTCCTTGCTCAGAGAACTGGACTCAACACGCCCTATTCACCGCACAAGAATATATCTGACTAGTAATAATCTTAAAACCTATGTATTGATATCTCTCTATTAGTGTGTCAACTGGGTGTAAAGCGGCATAAATACAGCAGTGAAAAGCAGCTAAACCCCATTATAAAAATAAATTGCTTCGAAAAACCCATGAAACAAAGACAGTGAAAGAGAGAGAAATTCTTACACAATGCGTTCAGGGGCTGTGATGCAACCTGGATTGACCATATCTAGATCCACAGCTGGATGAGACATAAGGGTGGACACTCTTGGGGCTGAGAGGTTTGGTGAGGTTGGGTGAGCAAACGCAGACCCTTTACAGTAATACTGCGTGGTACCCATCGCATGGGTCGCAAATCTCCACGTTCAAGGGCATCTTCCTACATCGAAAACATGCATGAGAAAACAAAAAGATGGTACACCATGTGATGGGGAAAGGTTTCTAGAACGCAACTCATTTCTCATCTCCTTGTGCTCGGGTTCGCCATTCCAGCCACTTTACTAGCAATCTCCCTACTTGGAGCATCAGCACCTTTAACCTCCTGTTCCGTACAGGTTGCAGTTTGTCCTGAGGATGAACGGGAACACTTGGAACCAATGAGAGACTAGCTCCTGGTGTAGGGACAGGCACAGGTCACTCTATTTTCCCATCAGGAAGAAGAATTAACCACACGCTCAGCCTGCCCCCCGGAACCCGAACAGGGCCTGAAGACACCCTGCGCTTTTGCGGCCATCTCCCAAAAAGGCGAGTTGTAAAATGGAGCTTCAGGGCACTGCAATTCACAAACCTGCAGAGTTATAAATGATAACTCTCGTCCACAAATATATTGAGGGAAGGCAAAGAAGAGGATTTGAAATCAAGGCAGAATTGCAGGAAACAGATTTCAGGAGGTAGATTCGAATCGCCTTTAAAGCACATGAAAAGCGGCAAAACGTTGACAATGATGCCCTTGGCCAAAAAGGGCGTATGCGTTTTTTCCTGAATATATTCAGGAAAAAACGCATACGCCCTTTTTGGCCAACCAAGCAACCTGGAAAGGCAAATCTGCGCTAAAAAGAAGTCTCGCTACCCATTGGTCAAAATGGCCATGCTGAAAAAAGTGTCAAAACCAGAAATGCAGGAAAGGCCATGGAGAAATGGGAGCCGTGCTACACTGATGGGCGGGATGTAAATTGCCAACAGCCACTCTGGAGAAGTGTACGGTGAGTTCTGAAACGTCTAAAAAGCAAAGCTTAGAGAGCATAGGGCACTTCCACTCATGGGGGTATACATTGGGAAAATTAAAAATCAGCAAGACACAAGCACCCCAAAGTTTAGGGCTGCTCTCTTGACAAGGACCTCCACTTCATTCCACCTTCAATATCCCAGGAAAGAGAAAAATGGATAAAGGAGTTGTGGTCCTTATATACAATGGAATATCACTCAGCCATGAAATCAATGTCATAAGGCTAGTAGCAGCATGATGAGTGGATATAGGTACGACGATTCTAAGTGAAATAAGTCACACAGAAAAGGACACTTCTCATAATGTATCACTTATAGAGGGAATGTAAAAACCGTTACACTTGAACTGAATTACAAAACAGAACGGAGTCACACATGCAGAAAACACACTATGGCTGCTTAACGGGAAAGGTGAGGTGGGGTGATACATAAAACAAGGGTTTCAAATTAGCTCAGATACCGTTCCATAAACCCAATATGTAATAGACAAGACCTACTCCTTGCTCAGAGAAATGGACTCAACACGCCCTATTCACCGCACAAGAATATATCTGACTAGTAATAATCTTAAAACCTATGTATTGATATCTCTCTGTTAGTGTGTCAAGTGGGTGTAAAGCGGCATAAACACAGCAGTGAAAAGCAGCTAAACCCCATTATAAAAATAAGTTACTTTGAAAAACCCATGAAACAAAGACAGTGAAAGAGAGAGAAATTCTTACACAATGCGTTCAGGGGCTGTGATGCAAGCTGGATTGACCATATCTAGACCCACAGCTGGATGAGACATAAGGGTGGACACTCTTGGGGCTGAGAGGTTTGGTGAGGTTGGGTGAGCAAACGCAGACCCTTTAAAGTAATACTGCGTGGTACCCATTGCATGGGTCCCAAATCTCCAGGTTCAAGGGCATCTTCCTACATTGAAAACATGCATGAGAAAACAAAAAGATGGTACACCATGTGATGGGGAAAGGTTTCTAAAACGCACCTCATTTCTCATCTCCTTGTGCTCGGGTTCGCCATTCCAGCCACTTTACTAGCAATCTCCCTACTTGGAGCATCAGCACCTTTAACCTCCTGTTCCGTACAGGTTGCAATTTGTCCTGAGGATGAACGGGAAGACTTGGCACCAATGAGAGACTAGCTCCTGGTGTAGGGACAGGCACAGGTCACTCTATTTTCCCATCAGGAAGAAGAATTAACCACAGGCTCAGCCTGCCCCCCGGAACCAGAACAGGGCCTGAAGCCACCCTGCGCTTTTGCGGCCATCTCCCAAAAAGGCGAGTTGTAAAATGGAGCTTCAGGGCACTGCAATTCACAAACCTGCAGAGTTATAAATGATAACTCTCGTCCACAAATATATTGAGGGAAGGCAAAGAAGAGGATTTGAAATCAAGGCAGAATTACAGGAAACAAATTTCAGGAGGTCGATTCGAATCGCCTTTAAAGCACATGAAAAGCGGCAAAACGTTGACAATGAGGCCCTTGGCCAAAAAGGGCGTATGCGTTTTTTCCTGAATATATTCAAGAAAAAACGCATACGCCCTTTTTGGCCAACCAAGCAACCTGGAAAGGCAAATCAGCGCTAAAAAGAAGTCTCGCTACCCATTGGTCAAAATGGCCATGCTGAAAAAAGTGTCAAAACCAGAAATGCAGGAAAGGCCATGGAGAAATGGGAGCCGTGCTACACTGATGGGCGGGATGTAAATTGCCAACAGCCACTCTGGAGAAGTGTACGGTGAGTCCTGAAACGTCTAAAAAGCAAAGCTTAGAGAGCATAGCGCACTTCCACTCATGGGGATATACATTGGGAAAATTAAAAATCAGCAAGACACAAGCACCCCAAAGTTTAGGGCTGCTCTCTTGACAAGGACCTCCACTTCATTCCACCTTCAATATCCCAGGAAAGAGAAAAATGGATAAAGGAGTTGTGGTCCTTATATACAATGGAATATCACTCAGCCATGAAATCAATGTCATAAGGCTAGTAGCAGCATGATGAGTGGATTTAGGTACGACGATTCTAAGTGAAATAAGTCACACAGAAAAGGACACTTCTCATATTGTATCACTTATAGAGGGAATGTAAAAACCGTTACACTTGAACTGAATTACAAAACAGAACAGAGTCACACATGCAGAAAACACACTATGGCTGCTTAACGGGAAAGGTGAGGTGGGGTGATACATAAAACAAGGGTTTCAAATTAGCTCAGATACCGTTCCATAAACCCAATATGTAATAGACAAGATCTACTCCTTGCTCAGAGAACTGGACTCAACACGCCCTATTCACCGCACAAGAATATATCTGACTAGTAATAATCTTAAAACCTATGTATTGATATCTCTCTGTTAGTGTGTCAAGTGGGTGTAAAGCGGCATAAACACAGCTGTGAAAAGCAGCTAAACCCCATTATAAAAATAAATTACTTTGAAAAACCCATGAAACAAAGACAGTGAAAGAGAGCGAAATTCTTACACAATGCGTTCAGGGGCTGTGATGCAACCTGGATTGACCATATCTAGACCCACAGCTGGATGAGACATAAGGGTGGACACTCTTGGGGCTGAGAGGTTTGGTGAGGTTGGGTGAGCAAACGCAGAGCCTTTAAAGTAATACTGCGTGGTACCCATCGCATGGGTCCCAAATCTCCAGGTTCAAGGGCATCTTCCTACATCGAAAACATGCATGAGAAACCCAGAAGATGGTACACCGTGTGATGGGGAAAGGTTTCTAAAACACACCTCATTTCTCATCTCCTTGTGCTCGGGTTCGCCATTCCAGCCACTTTACTAGCAATCTCCCTACTTGGAGCATCAGCACCTTTAACCTCCTGTTCCGTACAGGTTGCAATTTGTCCTGAGGATGAACGGGAAGACTTGGAACCAATGAGAGACTAGCTCCTGGTGTAGGGACAGGCACAGGTCACTCTATTTTCCCATCAGGAAGAAGAATTAACCACAGGCTCAGCCTGCCCCCCGGAACCAGAACAGGGCCTGAAGCCATCCTGCGCTTTGGCGCCCAGCTCCCTAAAAAGCGAGTTGTAAAATGGAGCTTCAGGGCACTGCAATTCACAAACCTGCAGAGTTATAAATGATAACTCTCGTCCACAAATATATTGAGGGAAGGCAAAGAAGAGGATTTGAAATCAAGGCAGAATTGCAGGAAACAGATTTCAGGAGGTAGATTCGAATCGCCTTTAAAGCACATGAAAAGCGGCAAAACGTTGACAATGATGCCCTTGGCCAAAAAGGGCGTATGCGTTTTTTCCTGAATATATTCAAGAAAAAACGCATACGCCCTTTTTGGCCAACCAAGCAACCTGGAAAGGCAAATCAGTGCTACAAAGAAGTCTCGCTTCCCATCGGTTAAAAGGGCCATGCTGAAAAAAGTGTCAAAACCAGAAATGCAGGACAGGCCATGGAGAAATGGGAGCCTTGCTACACTGATGGGCGGGATGTAAATTGCCAACAGCCACTCTGGAGAAGAGTACGGTGTGTCCTGAAACATCTAAAAAACACAGCTTAGAGAGCATAGGGCACTTCCACTCATGGGGGTATACATTGGGAAAATTAAAAATCAGCAAGACACAAGCACCCCAAAGTTTAGGGCTGCTCTCTTGACAAGGACCTCCACTTCATTCCACCTTCAATATCCCAGGAAAGAGAAAAATGGATAAAGGAGTTGTGGTCCTTATGTACAATGGAATATCACTCAGCCATGAAATCAATGTCATAAGGCTAGTAGCAGCATGATGAGTGGATTTAGGTACGACGATTCTAAGTGAAATAAGTCACACAGAAAAGGACACTTCTCATAAGGTATCACTGATAGAGGGAATGTAAAAACCGTTACACTTGAACTGAATTACAAAACAGAACGGAGTCACACATGCAGAAAACACACTATGGCTGCTTAACGGGAAAGGTGAGGTGGGGTGATACATAAAACAAGGGTTTCAAATTAGCTCAGATACCGTTCCATAAACCCAATATGTAATAGACAAGACCTACTCCTTGCTCAGAGAACTGGACTCAACACGCCCTATTCACCGCACAAGAATATATCTGACTAGTAATAATCTTAAAACCTATGTATTGATATCTCTCTGTTAGTGTGTCAAGTGGGTGTAAAGCGGCATAAACACAGCAGTGAAAAGCAGCTAAACCCCATTATAAAAATAAGTTACTTTGAAAAACCCATGAAACAAAGACAGTGAAAGAGAGAGAAATTCTTACACAATGCGTTCAGGGGCTGTGATGCAAGCTGGATTGACCATATCTAGACCCACAGCTGGATGAGACATAAGGGTGGACACTCTTGGGGCTGAGAGGTTTGGTGAGGTTGGGTGAGCAAACGCAGACCCTTTAAAGTAATACTGCGTGGTACCCATTGCATGGGTCCCAAATCTCCAGGTTCAAGGGCATCTTCCTACATTGAAAACATGCATGAGAAAACAAAAAGATGGTACACCATGTGATGGGGAAAGGTTTCTAAAACGCACCTCATTTCTCATCTCCTTGTGCTCGGGTTCGCCATTCCAGCCACTTTACTAGCAATCTCCCTACTTGGAGCATCAGCACCTTTAACCTCCTGTTCCGTACAGGTTGCAATTTGTCCTGAGGATGAACGGGAAGACTTGGCACCAATGAGAGACTAGCTCCTGGTGTAGGGACAGGCACAGGTCACTCTATTTTACCATCAGGAAGAAGAATTAACCACAGGCTCAGCCTGCCCCCCGGAACCAGAACAGGGCCTGAAGCCACCCTGCGCTTTTGCGGCCATCTCCCAAAAAGGCGAGTTGTAAATTGGAGCTTCAGGGCACTGCAATTCACAAACCTGCAGAGTTATAAATGATAACTCTCGTCCACAAATATATTGAGGGAAGGCAAATAAGAGGATTTGAAATCAAGGCAGAATTGCAGGAAACAAATTTCAGGAGGTCGATTCGAATCGCCTTTAAAGCACATGAAAAGCGGCAAAACGTTGACAATGAGGCCCTTGGCCAAAAAGGGCGTATGCGTTTTTTCCTGAATATATTCAGGAAAAAACGCATACGCCCTTTTTGGCCAACCAAGCAACCTGGAAAGGCAAATCAGCGCTAAAAAGAAGTCTCGCTACCCATTGGTCAAAATGGCCATGCTGAAAAAAGTGTCAAAACCAGAAATGCAGGAAAGGCCATGGAGAAATGGGAGCCGTGCTACACTGATGGGCGGGATGTAAATTGCCAACAGCCACTCTGGAGAAGTGTACGGTGAGTCCTGAAACGTCTAAAAAGCAAAGCTTAGAGAGCATAGGGCACTTCCACTCATGGGGATATACATTGGGAAAATTAAAAATCAGCAAGACACAAGCACCCCAAAGTTTAGGGCTGCTCTCTTGACAAGGACCTCCACTTCATTCCACCTTCAATATCCCGGGAAAGAGAAAAATGGATAAAGGAGTTGTGGTCCTTATATACAATGGAATATCACTCAGCCATGAAATCAATGTCATAAGGCTAGTAGCAGCATGATGAGTGGATTTAGGTACGACGATTCTAAGTGAAATAAGTCACACAGAAAAGGACACTTCTCATATTGTATCACTTATAGAGGGAATGTAAAAACCGTTACACTTGAACTGAATTACAAAACAGAACAGAGTCACACATGCAGAAAACACACTATGGCTGCTTAACGGGAAAGGTGAGGTGGGGTGATACATAAAACAAGGGTTTCAAATTAGCTCAGATACCGTTCCATAAACCCAATATGTAATAGACAAGACCTACTCCTTGCTCAGAGAACTGGACTCAACACGCCCTATTCACCGCACAAGAATATATCTGACTAGTAATAATCTTAAAACCTATGTATTGATATCTCTCTGTTAGTGTGTCAAGTGGGTGTAAAGCGGCATAAACACAGCCGTGAAAAGCAGCTAAACCCCATTATAAAAATAAATTACTTTGAAAAACCCATGAAACAAAGACAGTGAAAGAGAGCGAAATTCTTACACAATGCGTTCAGGGGCTGTGATGCAACCTGGATTGACCATATCTAGACCCACAGCTGGATGAGACATAAGGGTGGACACTCTTGGGGCTGAGAGGTTTGGTGAGGTTGGGTGAGCAAACGCAGAGCCTTTAAAGTAATACTGCGTGGTACCCATCGCATGGGTCCCAAATCTCCAGGTTCAAGGGCATCTTGCTACATCGAAAACATGCATGAGAAACCCAGAAGATGGTACACCGTGTGATGGGGAAAGGTTTCTAAAACGCACCTCATTTCTCATCTCCTTGTGCTCGGGTTCGCCATTCCAGCCACTTTACTAGCAATCTCCCTACTTGGAGCATCAGCACCTTTAACCTCCTGTTCCGTACAGGTTGCAATTTGTCCTGAGGATGAACGGGAAGACTTGGAACCAATGAGAGACTAGCTCTTGGTGTAGGGACAGGCACAGGTCACTCTATTTTCCCATCAGGAAGAAGAATTAACCACAGGCTCAGCCTGCCCCCCGGAACCAGAACAGGGCCTGAAGCCATCCTGCGCTTTGGCGCCCAGCTCCCTAAAAAGCGAGTTGTAAAATGGAGCTTCAGGGCACTGCAATTCACAAACCTGCAGAGTTATAAATGATAACTCTCGTCCACAAATATATTGAGGGAAGGCAAAGAAGAGGAGTTGAAATCAAGGCAGAATTGCAGGAAACAGATTTCAGGAGGTAGATTCGAATCGCCTTTAAAGCACATGAAAAGCGGCAAAACGTTGACAATGATGCCCTTGGCCAAAAAGGGCGTATGCGTTTTTTCCTGAATATATTCAAGAAAAAACGCATACGCCCTTTTTGGCCAACCAAGCAACCTGGAAAGGCAAATCAGCGCTACAAAGAAGTCTCGCTTCCCATCGGTTAAAAGGGCCATGCTGAAAAAAGTGTCAAAACCAGAAATGCAGGACAGGCCATGGAGAAATGGGAGCCTTGCTACACTGATGGGCGGGATGTAAATTGCCAACAGCCACTCTGGAGAAGAGTACGGTGTGTCCTGAAACATCTAAAAAACACAGCTTAGAGAGCATAGGGCACTTCCACTCATGGGGGTATACATTGGGAAAATTAAAAATCAGCAAGACACAAGCACCCCAAAGTTTAGGGCTGCTCTCTTGACAAGGACCTCCACTTCATTCCACCTTCAATATCCCAGGAAAGAGAAAAATGGATAAAGCAGTTGTGGTCCTTATGTACAATGGAATATCACTCAGCCATGAAATCAATGTCATAAGGCTAGTAGCAGCATGATGAGTGGATTTAGGTACGACGATTCTAAGTGAAATAAGTCACACAGAAAAGGACACTTCTCATAAGGTATCACTGATAGAGGGAATGTAAAAACCGTTACACTTGAACTGAATTACAAAACAGAACGGAGTCACACATGCAGAAAACACACTATGGCTGCTTAACGGGAAAGGTGAGGTGGGGTGATACATAAAACAAGGGTTTCAAATTAGCTCAGATACCGTTCCATAAACCCAATATGTAATAGACAAGACCTACTCCTTGCTCAGAGAACTGGACTCAACACGCCCTATTCACCGCACAAGAATATATCTGACTAGTAATAATCTTAAAACCTATGTATTGATATCTCTCTGTTAGTGTGTCAAGTGGGTGTAAAGCGGCATAAACACAGCAGTGAAAAGCAGCTAAACCCCATTATAAAAATAAGTTACTTTGAAAAACCCATGAAACAAAGACAGTGAAAGAGAGAGAAATTCTTACACAATGCGTTCAGGGGCTGTGATGCAAGCTGGATTGACCATATCTAGACCCACAGCTGGATGAGACATAAGGGTGGACACTCTTGGGGCTGAGAGGTTTGGTGAGGTTGGGTGAGCAAACGCAGACCCTTTAAAGTAATACTGCGTGGTACCCATTGCATGGGTCCCAAATCTCCAGGTTCAAGGGCATCTTCCTACATTGAAAACATGCATGAGAAAACAAAAAGATGGTACACCATGTGATGGGGAAAGGTTTCTAAAACGCACCTCATTTCTCATCTCCTTGTGCTCGGGTTCGCCATTCCAGCCACTTTACTAGCAATCTCCCTACTTGGAGCATCAGCACCTTTAACCTCCTGTTCCGTACAGGTTGCAATTTGTCCTGAGGATGAACGGGAAGACTTGGCACCAATGAGAGACTAGCTCCTGGTGTAGGGACAGGCACAGGTCACTCTATTTTCCCATCAGGAAGAAGAATTAACCACAGGCTCAGCCTGCCCCCCGGAACCAGAACAGGGCCTGAAGCCACCCTGCGCTTTTGCGGCCATCTCCCAAAAAGGCGAGTTGTAAATTGGAGCTTCAGGGCACTGCAATTCACAAACCTGCAGAGTTATAAATGATAACTCTCGTCCACAAATATATTGAGGGAAGGCAAAGAAGAGGATTTGAAATCAAGGCAGAATTGCAGGAAACAGATTTCAGGAGGTACATTCGAATCGCCTTTAAAGCACATGAAAAGCGGCAAAACGTTGACAATGATGCCCTTGGCCAAAAAGGGCGTATGCGTTTTTTCCTGAATATATTCAAGAAAAAACGCATACGCCCTTTTTGGCCAACCAAGCAACCTGGAAAGGCAAATCAGCGCTACAAAGAAGTCTCGCTTCCCATCGGTTAAAAGGGCCATGCTGAAAAAAGTGTCAAAACCAGAAATGCAGGACAGGCCATGGAGAAATGGGAGCCTTGCTACACTGATGGGAGGGATGTAAATTGCCAACAGCCACTCTGGAGAAGAGTACGGTGTGTCCTGAAACATCTAAAAAACACAGCTTAGAGAGCATAGGGCACTTCCACTCATGGGGGTATACATTGGGAAAATTAAAAATCAGCAAGACACAAGCACCCCAAAGTTTAGGGCTGCTCTCTTGACAAGGACCTCCACTTCATTCCACCTTCAATATCCCAGGAAAGAGAAAAATGGATAAAGGAGTTGTGGTCCTTATGTACAATGGATTATCACTCAGCCATGAAATCAATGTCATAAGGCTAGTAGCAGCATGATGAGTGGATTTAGGTACGACGATTCTAAGTGAAATAAGTCACACAGAAAAGGACACTTCTCATAAGGTATCACTGATAGAGGGAATGTAAAAACCGTTACACTTGAACTGAATTACAAAACAGAACGGAGTCACACATGCAGAAAACACACTATGGCTGCTTAACGGGAAAGGTGAGGTGGGGTGATACATAAAACAAGGGTTTCAAATTAGCTCAGATACCGTTCCATAAACCCAATATGTAATAGACAAGACCTACTCCTTGCTCAGAGAACTGGACTCAACACGCCCTATTCACCGCACAAGAATATATCTGACTAGTAATAATCTTAAAACCTATGTATTGATATCTCTCTGTTAGTGTGTCAAGTGGGTGTAAAGCGGCATAAACACAGCAGTGAAAAGCAGCTAAACCCCATTATAAAAATAAGTTACTTTGAAAAACCCATGAAACAAAGACAGTGAAAGAGAGAGAAATTCTTACACAATGCGTTCAGGGGCTGTGATGCAACCTGGATTGACCATATCTAGACCCACAGCTGGATGAGACATAAGGGTGGACACTCTTGGGGCTGAGAGGTTTGGTGAGGTTGGGTGAGCAAACGCAGAGCCTTTAAAGTAATACTGCGTGGTACCCATCGCATGGGTCCCAAATCTCCAGGTTCAAGGGCATCTTCCTACATCGAAAACATGCATGAGAAACCCAGAAGATGGTACACCGTGTGATGGGGAAAGTTTTCTAAAACGCACCTCATTTCTCATCTCCTTGTGCTCGGGTTCGCCATTCCAGCCACTTTACTAGCAATCTCCCTACTTGGAGCATCAGCACCTTTAACCTCCTGTTCCGTACAGGTTGCAATTTGTCCTGAGGATGAACGGGAAGACTTGGAACCAATGAGAGACTAGCTCTTGGTGTAGGGACAGGCACAGGTCACTCTATTTTCCCATCAGGAAGAAGAATTAACCACAGGCTCAGCCTGCCACCCGGAACAAGAACAGGGCCTGAAGCCATCCTGCACTTTGGCGGCCAGCTCCCTAAAAAGCGAGTTGTAAAATGGAGCTTCAGGGCACTGCAATTCACAAACCTGCAGAGTTATAAATGATAACTCTCGTCCACAAATATATTGAGGGAAGGCAAAGAAGAGGATTTGAAATCAAGGCAGAATTGCAGGAAACAGATTTCAGGAGGTAGATTCGAATCGCCTTTAAAGCACATGAAAAGCGGCAAAACGTTGACAATGATGCCCTTGGCCAAAAAGGGCGTATGCGTTTTTTCCTGAATATATTCAGGAAAAAACGCATACGCCCTTTTTGGCCAACCAAGCAACCTGGAAAGGCAAATCAGCGCTACAAAGAAGTCTCGCTTCCCATCGGTTAAAAGGGCCATGCTGAAAAAAGTGTCAAAACCAGAAATGCAGGACAGGCCATGGAGAAATGGGAGCCTTGCTACACTGATGGGAGGGATGTAAATTGCCAACAGCCACTCTGGAGAAGAGTACGGTGTGTCCTGAAACATCTAAAAAACACAGCTTAGAGAGCATAGGGCACTTCCACTCATGGGGGTATACATTGGGAAAATTAAAAATCAGCGAGACACAAGCACCCCAAAGTTTAGGGCTGCTCTCTTGACAAGGACCTCCACTTCATTCCACCTTCAATATCCCAGGAAAGAGAAAAATGGATAAAGGAGTTGTGGTCCTTATGTACAATGGAATATCACTCAGCCATGAAATCAATGTCATAAGGCTAGTAGCAGCATGATGAGTGGATTTAGGTACGACGATTCTAAGTGAAATAAGTCACACAGAAAAGGACACTTCTCATAAGGTATCACTGATAGAGGGAATGTAAAAACCGTTACACTTGAACTGAATTACAAAACAAAAGGAGTCACACATGCAGAAAACACACTATGGCTGCTTAACGGGAAAGGTGAGGTGGGGTGATACATAAAACAAGGGTTTCAAATTAGCTCAGATACCGTTCCATAAACCCAATATGTAATAGACAAGACCTACTCCTTGCTCAGAGAACTGGACTCAACACGCCCTATTCACCGCACAAGAATATATCTGACTAGTAATAATCTTAAAACCTATGTATTGATATCTCTCTGTTAGTGTGTCAAGTGGGTGTAAAGCGGCATAAACACAGCAGTGAAAAGCAGCTAAACCCCATTATAAAAATAAATTACTTTGAAAAACCCATGAAACAAAGACAGTGAAAGAGAGAGAAATTCTTACACAATGCGTTCAGGGGCTGTGATGCCACCTGGATTGACCATATCTAGACCCACAGCTGGATGAGACATAAGGGTGGACACTCTTGGGGCTGAGAGGTTTGGTGAGGTTGGGTGAGCAAACGCAGACCCTTTAAAGTAATACTGCGTGGTACCAATCGCATGGGTCCCAAATCTCCAGGTTCAAGGGCATCTTAATACATCGAAAACATGCATGAGAAAACAAAAAGATGGTACACCATGTGATGGGGAAAGGTTTCTAAAACGCACCTCATTTCTCATCTCCTTGTGCTCGGGTTCGCCATTCCAGCCACTTTACTAGCAATCTCCCTACTTGGAGCATCAGCACCTTTAACCTCCTGTTCCGTACAGGTTGCAATTTGTCCTGAGGATGAACGGGAAGACTTGGAACCAATGAGAGACTAGCTCCTGGTGTAGGGACAGGCACAGGTCACTCTATTTTCCCATCAGGAAGAAGAATTAACCACAGGCTCAGCCTGCCCCCCGGAACCAGAACAGGGCCTGAAGCCATCCTGCGCTTTTGCGGCCAGCTCCCTAAAAAGCGAGTTGTAAAATGGAGCTTCAGGGCACTGCAATTCACAAACCTGCAGAGTTATAAATGATAACCCTCGTCCACAAATATATTGAGGGAAGGCAAAGAAGAGGATTTGAAATCAAGGCAGAATTGCAGGAAACAGATTTCAGGAGGTAGATTCGAATCGCCTTTAAAGCACATGAAAAGCGGCAAAACGTTGACAATGATGCCCTTGGCCAAAAAGGGCGTATGCGTTTTTTCCTGAATATATTCAGGAAAAAACGCATACGCCCTTTTTGGCCAACCAAGCAACCTGGAAAGGCAAATCAGCGCTACAAAGAAGTCTCGCTTCCCATCGGTTAAAAGGGCCATGCTGAAAAAAGTGTCAAAACCAGAAATACAGGACAGGCCATGGAGAAATGGGAGCCGTGCTACACTGATGGGCGGGATGTAAATTGCCAACAGCCACTCTGGAGAAGTGTACGGTGAGTCCTGAAACGTCTAAAAAGCAAAGCTTAGAGAGCATAGGGCACTTCCACTCATGGGGGTATACATTGGGAAAATTAAAAATCAGCAAGACACAAGCACCCCAAAGTTTAGGGCTGCTCTCTTGACAAGGACCTCCACTTCATTCCACCTTCAATATCCCAGGAAAGAGAAAAATGGATAAAGGAGTTGTGGTCCTTATGTACAATGGAATATCACTCAGCCATGAAATCAATGTCATAAGGCTAGTAGCAGCATGATGAGTGGATTTAGGTATGACGATTCTAAGTGAAATAAGTCACACAGAAAAGGACACTTCTCATAAGGTATCACTGATAGAGGGAATGTAAAAACCGTTACACTTGAACTGAATTACAAAACAGAACGGAGTCACACATGCAGAAAACACACTATGGCTGCTTAACGGGAAAGGTGAGGTGGGGTGATACATAAAACAAGGGTTTCAAATTAGCTCAGATACCGTTCCATAAACCCAATATGTAATAGACAAGACCTACTCCTTGCTCAGAGAACTGGACTCAACACGCCCTATTCACCGCACAAGAATATATCTGACTAGTAATAATCTTAAAACCTATGTATTGATATCTCTCTGTTAGTGTGTCAAGTGGGTGTAAAGCGGCATAAACACAGCAGTGAAAAGCAGCTAAACCCCATTATAAAAATAAATTACTTTGAAAAACCCATGAAACAAAGACAGTGAAAGAGAGAGAAATTCTTACACAATGCGTTCAGGGGCTGTGATGCCACCTGGATTGACCATATCTAGACCCACAGCTGGATGAGACATAAGGGTGGACACTCTTGGGGCTGAGAGGTTTGGTGAGGTTGGGTGAGCAAACGCAGACCCTTTAAAGTAATACTGCGTGGTACCAATCGCATGGGTCCCAAATCTCCAGGTTCAAGGGCATCTTAATACATCGAAAACATGCATGAGAAAACAAAAAGATGGTACACCATGTGATGGGGAAAGGTTTCTAAAACGCACCTCATTTCTCATCTCCTTGTGCTCGGGTTCGCCATTCCAGCCACTTTACTAGCAATCTCCCTACTTGGAGCATCAGCACCTTTAACCTCCTGTTCCGTACAGGTTGCAATTTGTCCTGAGGATGAACGGGAAGACTTGGAACCAATGAGAGACTAGCTCCTGGTGTAGGGACAGGCACAGGTCACTCTATTTTCCCATCAGGAAGAAGAATTAACCACAGGCTCAGCCTGCCCCCCGGAACCAGAACAGGGCCTGAAGCCATCCTGCGCTTTTGCGGCCAGCTCCCTAAAAAGCGAGTTGTAAAATGGAGCTTCAGGGCACTGCAATTCACAAACCTGCAGAGTTATAAATGAAAACCCTCGTCCACAAATATATTGAGGGAAGGCAAAGAAGAGGATTTGAAATCAAGGCAGAATTGCAGGAAACAGATTTCAGGAGGTAGATTCGAATCGCCTTTAAAGCACATGAAAAGCGGCAAAACGTTGACAATGATGCCCTTGGCCAAAAAGGGCGTATGCGTTTTTTCCTGAATATATTCAGGAAAAAACGCATACGCCCTTTTTGGCCAACCAAGCAACCTGGAAAGGCAAATCAGCGCTACAAAGAAGTCTCGCTTCCCATCGGTTAAAAGGGCCATGCTGAAAAAAGTGTCAAAACCAGAAATACAGGACAGGCCATGGAGAAATGGGAGCCGTGCTACACTGATGGGCGGGATGTAAATTGCCAACAGCCACTCTGGAGAAGTGTACGGTGAGTCCTGAAACGTCTAAAAAGCAAAGCTTAGAGAGCATAGGGCACTTCCACTCATGGGGGTATACATTGGGAAAATTAAAAATCAGCAAGACACAAGCACCCCAAAGTTTAGGGCTGCTCTCTTGACAAGGACCTCCACTTCATTCCACCTTCAATATCCCAGGAAAGAGAAAAATGGATAAAGGAGTTGTGGTCCTTATGTACAATGGAATATCACTCAGCCATGAAATCAATGTCATAAGGCTAGTAGCAGCATGATGAGTGGATTTAGGTACGACGATTCTAAGTGAAATAAGTCACACAGAAAAGGACACTTCTCATAAGGTATCACTGATAGAGGGAATGTAAAAACCGTTACACTTGAACTGAATTACAAAACAGAACGGAGTCACACATGCAGAAAACACACTATGGCTGCTTAACGGGAAAGGTGAGGTGGGGTGATACATAAAACAAGGGTTTCAAATTAGCTCAGATACCGTTCCATAAACCCAATATGTAATAGACAAGACCTACTCCTTGCTCAGAGAACTGGACTCAACACGCCCTATTCACCGCACAAGAATATATCTGACTAGTAATAATCTTAAAACCTATGTATTGATATCTCTCTGTTAGTGTGTCAAGTGGGTGTAAAGCGGCATAAACACAGCAGTGAAAAGCAGCTAAACCCCATTATAAAAATAAATTACTTTGAAAAACCCATGAAACAAAGACAGTGAAAGAGAGAGAAATTCTTACACAATGCGTTCAGGGGCTGTGATGCCACCTGGATTGACCATATCTAGACCCACAGCTGGATGAGACATAAGGGTGGACACTCTTGGGGCTGAGAGGTTTGGTGAGGTTGGGTGAGCAAACGCAGACCCTTTAAAGTAATACTGCGTGGTACCAATCGCATGGGTCCCAAATCTCCAGGTTCAAGGGCATCTTAATACATCGAAAACATGCATGAGAAAACAAAAAGATGGTACACCATGTGATGGGGAAAGGTTTCTAAAACGCACCTCATTTCTCATCTCCTTGTGCTCGGGTTCGCCATTCCAGCCACTTTACTAGCAATCTCCCTACTTGGAGCATCAGCACCTTTAACCTCCTGTTCCGTACAGGTTGCAATTTGTCCTGAGGATGAACGGGAAGACTTGGAACCAATGAGAGACTAGCTCCTGGTGTAGGGACAGGCACAGGTCACTCTATTTTCCCATCAGGAAGAAGAATTAACCACAGGCTCAGCCTGCCACCCGGAACAAGAACAGGGCCTGAAGCCATCCTGCACTTTGGCGGCCAGCTCCCTAAAAAGCGAGTTGTAAAATGGAGCTTCAGGGCACTGCAATTCACAAACCTGCAGAGTTATAAATGATAACTCTCGTCCACAAATATATTGAGGGAAGGCAAAGAAGAGGATTTGAAATCAAGGCAGAATTGCAGGAAACAGATTTCAGGAGGTAGATTCGAATCGCCTTTAAAGCACATGAAAAGCGGCAAAACGTTGACAATGATGCCCTTGGCCAAAAAGGGCGTATGCGTTTTTTACTGAATATATTCAGGAAAAAACGCATACGCCCTTTTTGGCCAACCAAGCAACCTGGAAAGGCAAATCAGCGCTACAAAGAAGTCTCGCTTCCCATCGGTTAAAAGGGCCATGCTGAAAAAAGTGTCAAAACCAGAAATGCAGGACAGGCCATGGAGAAATGGGAGCCTTGCTACACTGATGGGAGGGATGTAAATTGCCAACAGCCACTCTGGAGAAGAGTACGGTGTGTCCTGAAACATCTAAAAAACACAGCTTAGAGAGCATAGGGCACTTCCACTCATGGGGGTATACATTGGGAAAATTAAAAATCAGCAAGACACAAGCACCCCAAAGTTTAGGGCTGCTCTCTTGACAAGGACCTCCACTTCATTCCACCTTCAATATCCCAGGAAAGAGAAAAATGGATAAAGGAGTTGTGGTCCTTATGTACAATGGATTATCACTCAGCCATGAAATCAATGTCATAAGGCTAGTAGCAGCATGATGAGTGGATTTAGGTACGACGATTCTAAGTGAAATAAGTCACACAGAAAAGGACACTTCTCATAAGGTATCACTGATAGAGGGAATGTAAAAACCGTTACACTTGAACTGAATTACAAAACAGAACGGAGTCACACATGCAGAAAACACACTATGGCTGCTTAACGGGAAAGGTGAGGTGGGGTGATACATAAAACAAGGGTTTCAAATTAGCTCAGATACCGTTCCATAAACCCAATATGTAATAGACAAGACCTACTCCTTGCTCAGAGAACTGGACTCAACACGCCCTATTCACCGCACAAGAATATATCTGACTAGTAATAATCTTAAAACCTATGTATTGATATCTCTCTGTTAGTGTGTCAAGTGGGTGTAAAGCGGCATAAACACAGCAGTGAAAAGCAGCTAAACCCCATTATAAAAATAAGTTACTTTGAAAAACCCATGAAACAAAGACAGTGAAAGAGAGAGAAATTCTTACACAATGCGTTCAGGGGCTGTGATGCAACCTGGATTGACCATATCTAGACCCACAGCTGGATGAGACATAAGGGTGGACACTCTTGGGGCTGAGAGGTTTGGTGAGGTTGGGTGAGCAAACGCAGAGCCTTTAAAGTAATACTGCGTGGTACCCATCGCATGGGTCCCAAATCTCCAGGTTCAAGGGCATCTTCCTACATCGAAAACATGCATGAGAAACCCAGAAGATGGTACACCGTGTGATGGGGAAAGGTTTCTAAAACGCACCTCATTTCTCATCTCCTTGTGCTCGGGTTCGCCATTCCAGCCACTTTACTAGCAATCTCCCTACTTGGAGCATCAGCACCTTTAACCTCCTGTTCCGTACAGGTTGCAATTTGTCCTGAGGATGAACGGGAAGACTTGGAACCAATGAGAGACTAGCTCTTGGTGTAGGGACAGGCACAGGTCACTCTATTTTCCCATCAGGAAGAAGAATTAACCACAGGCTCAGCCTGCCACCCGGAACAAGAACAGGGCCTGAAGCCATCCTGCACTTTGGCGGCCAGCTCCCTAAAAAGCGAGTTGTAAAATGGAGCTTCAGGGCACTGCAATTCACAAACCTGCAGAGTTATAAATGATAACTCTCGTCCACAAATATATTGAGGGAAGGCAAAGAAGAGGATTTGAAATCAAGGCAGAATTGCAGGAAACAGATTTCAGGAGGTAGATTCGAATCGCCTTTAAAGCACATGAAAAGCGGCAAAACGTTGACAATGATGCCCTTGGCCAAAAAGGGCGTATGCGTTTTTTCCTGAATATATTCAGGAAAAAACGCATACGCCCTTTTTGGCCAACCAAGCAACCTGGAAAGGCAAATCAGCGCTACAAAGAAGTCTCGCTTCCCATCGGTTAAAAGGGCCATGCTGAAAAAAGTGTCAAAACCAGAAATGCAGGACAGGCCATGGAGAAATGGGAGCCTTGCTACACTGATGGGAGGGATGTAAATTGCCAACAGCCACTCTGGAGAAGAGTACGGTGTGTCCTGAAACATCTAAAAAACACAGCTTAGAGAGCATAGGGCACTTCCACTCATGGGGGTATACATTGGGAAAATTAAAAATCAGCAAGACACAAGCACCCCAAAGTTTAGGGCTGCTCTCTTGACAAGGACCTCCACTTCATTCCACCTTCAATATCCCAGGAAAGAGAAAAATGGATAAAGGAGTTGTGGTCCTTATGTACAATGGAATATCACTCAGCCATGAAATCAATGTCATAAGGCTAGTAGCAGCATGATGAGTGGATTTAGGTACGACGATTCTAAGTGAAATAAGTCACACAGAAAAGGACACTTCTCATAAGGTATCACTGATAGAGGGAATGTAAAAACCGTTACACTTGAACTGAATTACAAAACAAAAGGAGTCACACATGCAGAAAACACACTATGGCTGCTTAACGGGAAAGGTGAGGTGGGGTGATACATAAAACAAGGGTTTCAAATTAGCTCAGATACCGTTCCATAAACCCAATATGTAATAGACAAGACCTACTCCTTGCTCAGAGAACTGGACTCAACACGCCCTATTCACCGCACAAGAATATATCTGACTAGTAATAATCTTAAAACCTATGTATTGATATCTCTCTGTTAGTGTGTCAAGTGGGTGTAAAGCGGCATAAACACAGCAGTGAAAAGCAGCTAAACCCCATTATAAAAATAAATTACTTTGAAAAACCCATGAAACAAAGACAGTGAAAGAGAGAGAAATTCTTACACAATGCGTTCAGGGGCTGTGATGCCACCTGGATTGACCATATCTAGACCCACAGCTGGATGAGACATAAGGGTGGACACTCTTGGGGCTGAGAGGTTTGGTGAGGTTGGGTGAGCAAACGCAGACCCTTTAAAGTAATACTGCGTGGTACCAATCGCATGGGTCCCAAATCTCCAGGTTCAAGGGCATCTTAATACATCGAAAACATGCATGAGAAAACAAAAAGATGGTACACCATGTGATGGGGAAAGGTTTCTAAAACGCACCTCATTTCTCATCTCCTTGTGCTCGGGTTCGCCATTCCAGCCACTTTACTAGCAATCTCCCTACTTGGAGCATCAGCACCTTTAACCTCCTGTTCCGTACAGGTTGCAATTTGTCCTGAGGATGAACGGGAAGACTTGGAACCAATGAGAGACTAGCTCCTGGTGTAGGGACAGGCACAGGTCACTCTATTTTCCCATCAGGAAGAAGAATTAACCACAGGCTCAGCCTGCCACCCGGAACAAGAACAGGGCCTGAAGCCATCCTGCACTTTGGCGGCCAGCTCCCTAAAAAGCGAGTTGTAAAATGGAGCTTCAGGGCACTGCAATTCACAAACCTGCAGAGTTATAAATGATAACTCTCGTCCACAAATATATTGAGGGAAGGCAAAGAAGAGGATTTGAAATCAAGGCAGAATTGCAGGAAACAGATTTCAGGAGGTAGATTCGAATCGCCTTTAAAGCACATGAAAAGCGGCAAAACGTTGACAATGATGCCCTTGGCCAAAAAGGGCGTATGCGTTTTTTACTGAATATATTCAGGAAAAAACGCATACGCCCTTTTTGGCCAACCAAGCAACCTGGAAAGGCAAATCAGCGCTACAAAGAAGTCTCGCTTCCCATCGGTTAAAAGGGCCATGCTGAAAAAAGTGTCAAAACCAGAAATGCAGGACAGGCCATGGAGAAATGGGAGCCTTGCTACACTGATGGGAGGGATGTAAATTGCCAACAGCCACTCTGGAGAAGAGTACAGTGTGTCCTGAAACATCTAAAAAACACAGCTTAGAGAGCATAGGGCACTTCCACTCATGGGGGTATACATTGGGAAAATTAAAAATCAGCAAGACACAAGCACCCCAAAGTTTAGGGCTGCTCTCTTGACAAGGACCTCCACTTCATTCCACCTTCAATATCCCAGGAAAGAGAAAAATGGATAAAGGAGTTGTGGTCCTTATGTACAATGGATTATCACTCAGCCATGAAATCAATGTCATAAGGCTAGTAGCAGCATGATGAGTGGATTTAGGTACGACGATTCTAAGTGAAATAAGTCACACAGAAAAGGACACTTCTCATAAGGTATCACTGATAGAGGGAATGTAAAAACCGTTACACTTGAACTGAATTACAAAACAGAACGGAGTCACACATGCAGAAAACACACTATGGCTGCTTAACGGGAAAGGTGAGGTGGGGTGATACATAAAACAAGGGTTTCAAATTAGCTCAGATACCGTTCCATAAACCCAATATGTAATAGACAAGACCTACTCCTTGCTCAGAGAACTGGACTCAACACGCCCTATTCACCGCACAAGAATATATCTGACTAGTAATAATCTTAAAACCTATGTATTGATATCTCTCTGTTAGTGTGTCAAGTGGGTGTAAAGCGGCATAAACACAGCAGTGAAAAGCAGCTAAACCCCATTATAAAAATAAGTTACTTTGAAAAACCCATGAAACAAAGACAGTGAAAGAGAGAGAAATTCTTACACAATGCGTTCAGGGGCTGTGATGCAACCTGGATTGACCATATCTAGACCCACAGCTGGATGAGACATAAGGGTGGACACTCTTGGGGCTGAGAGGTTTGGTGAGGTTGGGTGAGCAAACGCAGAGCCTTTAAAGTAATACTGCGTGGTACCCATCGCATGGGTCCCAAATCTCCAGGTTCAAGGGCATCTTCCTACATCGAAAACATGCATGAGAAACCCAGAAGATGGTACACCGTGTGATGGGGGAAGGTTTCTAAAACGCACCTCATTTCTCATCTCCTTGTGCTCGGGTTCGCCATTCCAGCCACTTTACTAGCAATCTCCCTACTTGGAGCATCAGCACCTTTAACCTCCTGTTCCGTACAGGTTGCAATTTGTCCTGAGGATGAACGGGAAGACTTGGAACCAATGAGAGACTAGCTCTTGGTGTAGGGACAGGCACAGGTCACTCTATTTTCCCATCAGGAAGAAGAATTAACCACAGGCTCAGCCTGCCACCCGGAACAAGAACAGGGCCTGAAGCCATCCTGCACTTTGGCGGCCAGCTCCCTAAAAAGCGAGTTGTAAAATGGAGCTTCAGGGCACTGCAATTCACAAACCTGCAGAGTTATAAATGATAACTCTCGTCCACAAATATATTGAGGGAAGGCAAAGAAGAGGATTTGAAATCAAGGCAGAATTGCAGGAAACAGATTTCAGGAGGTAGATTCGAATCGCCTTTAAAGCACATGAAAAGCGGCAAAACGTTGACAATGATGCCCTTGGCCAAAAAGGGCGTATGCGTTTTTTCCTGAATATATTCAGGAAAAAACGCATACGCCCTTTTTGGCCAACCAAGCAACCTGGAAAGGCAAATCAGCGCTACAAAGAAGTCTCGCTTCCCATCGGTTAAAAGGGCCATGCTGAAAAAAGTGTCAAAACCAGAAATGCAGGACAGGCCATGGAGAAATGGGAGCCTTGCTACACTGATGGGAGGGATGTAAATTGCCAACAGCCACTCTGGAGAAGAGTACGGTGTGTCCTGAAACATCTAAAAAACACAGCTTAGAGAGCATAGGGCACTTCCACTCATGGGGGTATACATTGGGAAAATTAAAAATCAGCAAGACACAAGCACCCCAAAGTTTAGGGCTGCTCTCTTGACAAGGACCTCCACTTCATTCCACCTTCAATATCCCAGGAAAGAGAAAAATGGATAAAGGAGTTGTGGTCCTTATGTACAATGGATTATCACTCAGCCATGAAATCAATGTCATAAGGCTAGTAGCAGCATGATGAGTGGATTTAGGTACGACGATTCTAAGTGAAATAAGTCACACAGAAAAGGACACTTCTCATAAGGTATCACTGATAGAGGGAATGTAAAAACCGTTACACTTGAACTGAATTACAAAACAGAACGGAGTCACACATGCAGAAAACACACTATGGCTGCTTAACGGGAAAGGTGAGGTGGGGTGATACATAAAACAAGGGTTTCAAATTAGCTCAGATACCGTTCCATAAACCCAATATGTAATAGACAAGACCTACTCCTTGCTCAGAGAACTGGACTCAACACGCCCTATTCACCGCACAAGAATATATCTGACTAGTAATAATCTTAAAACCTATGTATTGATATCTCTCTGTTAGTGTGTCAAGTGGGTGTAAAGCGGCATAAACACAGCAGTGAAAAGCAGCTAAACCCCATTATAAAAATAAGTTACTTTGAAAAACCCATGAAACAAAGACAGTGAAAGAGAGAGAAATTCTTACACAATGCGTTCAGGGGCTGTGATGCAACCTGGATTGACCATATCTAGACCCACAGCTGGATGAGACATAAGGGTGGACACTCTTGGGGCTGAGAGGTTTGGTGAGGTTGGGTGAGCAAACGCAGAGCCTTTAAAGTAATACTGCGTGGTACCCATCGCATGGGTCCCAAATCTCCAGGTTCAAGGGCATCTTCCTACATCGAAAACATGCATGAGAAACCCAGAAGATGGTACACCGTGTGATGGGGAAAGTTTTCTAAAACGCACCTCATTTCTCATCTCCTTGTGCTCGGGTTCGCCATTCCAGCCACTTTACTAGCAATCTCCCTACTTGGAGCATCAGCACCTTTAACCTCCTGTTCCGTACAGGTTGCAATTTGTCCTGAGGATGAACGGGAAGACTTGGAACCAATGAGAGACTAGCTCTTGGTGTAGGGACAGGCACAGGTCACTCTATTTTCCCATCAGGAAGAAGAATTAACCACAGGCTCAGCCTGCCACCCGGAACAAGAACAGGGCCTGAAGCCATCCTGCACTTTGGCGGCCAGCTCCCTAAAAAGCGAGTTGTAAAATGGAGCTTCAGGGCACTGCAATTCACAAACCTGCAGAGTTATAAATGATAACTCTCGTCCACAAATATATTGAGGGAAGGCAAAGAAGAGGATTTGAAATCAAGGCAGAATTGCAGGAAACAGATTTCAGGAGGTAGATTCGAATCGCCTTTAAAGCACATGAAAAGCGGCAAAACGTTGACAATGATGCCCTTGGCCAAAAAGGGCGTATGCGTTTTTTCCTGAATATATTCAGGAAAAAACGCATACGCCCTTTTTGGCCAACCAAGCAACCTGGAAAGGCAAATCAGCGCTACAAAGAAGTCTCGCTTCCCATCGGTTAAAAGGGCCATGCTGAAAAAAGTGTCAAAACCAGAAATGCAGGACAGGCCATGGAGAAATGGGAGCCTTGCTACACTGATGGGAGGGATGTAAATTGCCAACAGCCACTCTGGAGAAGAGTACGGTGTGTCCTGAAACATCTAAAAAACACAGCTTAGAGAGCATAGGGCACTTCCACTCATGGGGGTATACATTGGGAAAATTAAAAATCAGCAAGACACAAGCACCCCAAAGTTTAGGGCTGCTCTCTTGACAAGGACCTCCACTTCATTCCACCTTCAATATCCCAGGAAAGAGAAAAATGGATAAAGGAGTTGTGGTCCTTATGTACAATGGAATATCACTCAGCCATGAAATCAATGTCATAAGGCTAGTAGCAGCATGATGAGTGGATTTAGGTACGACGATTCTAAGTGAAATAAGTCACACAGAAAAGGACACTTCTCATAAGGTATCACTGATAGAGGGAATGTAAAAACCGTTACACTTGAACTGAATTACAAAACAAAAGGAGTCACACATGCAGAAAACACACTATGGCTGCTTAACGGGAAAGGTGAGGTGGGGTGATACATAAAACAAGGGTTTCAAATTAGCTCAGATACCGTTCCATAAACCCAATATGTAATAGACAAGACCTACTCCTTGCTCAGAGAACTGGACTCAACACGCCCTATTCACCGCACAAGAATATATCTGACTAGTAATAATCTTAAAACCTATGTATTGATATCTCTCTGTTAGTGTGTCAAGTGGGTGTAAAGCGGCATAAACACAGCAGTGAAAAGCAGCTAAACCCCATTATAAAAATAAATTACTTTGAAAAACCCATGAAACAAAGACAGTGAAAGAGAGAGAAATTCTTACACAATGCGTTCAGGGGCTGTGATGCCACCTGGATTGACCATATCTAGACCCACAGCTGGATGAGACATAAGGGTGGACACTCTTGGGGCTGAGAGGTTTGGTGAGGTTGGGTGAGCAAACGCAGACCCTTTAAAGTAATACTGCGTGGTACCAATCGCATGGGTCCCAAATCTCCAGGTTCAAGGGCATCTTAATACATCGAAAACATGCATGAGAAAACAAAAAGATGGTACACCATGTGATGGGGAAAGGTTTCTAAAACGCACCTCATTTCTCATCTCCTTGTGCTCGGGTTCGCCATTCCAGCCACTTTACTAGCAATCTCCCTACTTGGAGCATCAGCACCTTTAACCTCCTGTTCCGTACAGGTTGCAATTTGTCCTGAGGATGAACGGGAAGACTTGGAACCAATGAGAGACTAGCTCCTGGTGTAGGGACAGGCACAGGTCACTCTATTTTCCCATCAGGAAGAAGAATTAACCACAGGCTCAGCCTGCCCCCCGGAACCAGAACAGGGCCTGAAGCCATCCTGCGCTTTTGCGGCCAGCTCCCTAAAAAGCGAGTTGTAAAATGGAGCTTCAGGGCACTGCAATTCACAAACCTGCAGAGTTATAAATGATAACCCTCGTCCACAAATATATTGAGGGAAGGCAAAGAAGAGGATTTGAAATCAAGGCAGAATTGCAGGAAACAGATTTCAGGAGGTAGATTCGAATCGCCTTTAAAGCACATGAAAAGCGGCAAAACGTTGACAATGATGCCCTTGGCCAAAAAGGGCGTATGCGTTTTTTCCTGAATATATTCAGGAAAAAACGCATACGCCCTTTTTGGCCAACCAAGCAACCTGGAAAGGCAAATCAGCGCTACAAAGAAGTCTCGCTTCCCATCGGTTAAAAGGGCCATGCTGAAAAAAGTGTCAAAACCAGAAATACAGGACAGGCCATGGAGAAATGGGAGCCGTGCTACACTGATGGGCGGGATGTAAATTGCCAACAGCCACTCTGGAGAAGTGTACGGTGAGTCCTGAAACGTCTAAAAAGCAAAGCTTAGAGAGCATAGGGCACTTCCACTCATGGGGGTATACATTGGGAAAATTAAAAATCAGCAAGACACAAGCACCCCAAAGTTTAGGGCTGCTCTCTTGACAAGGACCTCCACTTCATTCCACCTTCAATATCCCAGGAAAGAGAAAAATGGATAAAGGAGTTGTGGTCCTTATGTACAATGGAATATCACTCAGCCATGAAATCAATGTCATAAGGCTAGTAGCAGCATGATGAGTGGATTTAGGTACGACGATTCTAAGTGAAATAAGTCACACAGAAAAGGACACTTCTCATAAGGTATCACTGATAGAGGGAATGTAAAAACCGTTACACTTGAACTGAATTACAAAACAGAACGGAGTCACACATGCAGAAAACACACTATGGCTGCTTAACGGGAAAGGTGAGGTGGGGTGATACATAAAACAAGGGTTTCAAATTAGCTCAGATACCGTTCCATAAACCCAATATGTAATAGACAAGACCTACTCCTTGCTCAGAGAACTGGACTCAACACGCCCTATTCACCGCACAAGAATATATCTGACTAGTAATAATCTTAAAACCTATGTATTGATATCTCTCTGTTAGTGTGTCAAGTGGGTGTAAAGCGGCATAAACACAGCAGTGAAAAGCAGCTAAACCCCATTATAAAAATAAATTACTTTGAAAAACCCATGAAACAAAGACAGTGAAAGAGAGAGAAATTCTTACACAATGCGTTCAGGGGCTGTGATGCCACCTGGATTGACCATATCTAGACCCACAGCTGGATGAGACATAAGGGTGGACACTCTTGGGGCTGAGAGGTTTGGTGAGGTTGGGTGAGCAAACGCAGACCCTTTAAAGTAATACTGCGTGGTACCAATCGCATGGGTCCCAAATCTCCAGGTTCAAGGGCATCTTAATACATCGAAAACATGCATGAGAAAACAAAAAGATGGTACACCATGTGATGGGGAAAGGTTTCTAAAACGCACCTCATTTCTCATCTCCTTGTGCTCGGGTTCGCCATTCCAGCCACTTTACTAGCAATCTCCCTACTTGGAGCATCAGCACCTTTAACCTCCTGTTCCGTACAGGTTGCAATTTGTCCTGAGGATGAACGGGAAGACTTGGAACCAATGAGAGACTAGCTCCTGGTGTAGGGACAGGCACAGGTCACTCTATTTTCCCATCAGGAAGAAGAATTAACCACAGGCTCAGCCTGCCACCCGGAACAAGAACAGGGCCTGAAGCCATCCTGCACTTTGGCGGCCAGCTCCCTAAAAAGCGAGTTGTAAAATGGAGCTTCAGGGCACTGCAATTCACAAACCTGCAGAGTTATAAATGATAACTCTCGTCCACAAATATATTGAGGGAAGGCAAAGAAGAGGATTTGAAATCAAGGCAGAATTGCAGGAAACAGATTTCAGGAGGTAGATTCGAATCGCCTTTAAAGCACATGAAAAGCGGCAAAACGTTGACAATGATGCCCTTGGCCAAAAAGGGCGTATGCGTTTTTTCCTGAATATATTCAGGAAAAAACGCATACGCCCTTTTTGGCCAACCAAGCAACCTGGAAAGGCAAATCAGCGCTACAAAGAAGTCTCGCTTCCCATCGGTTAAAAGGGCCATGCTGAAAAAAGTGTCAAAACCAGAAATGCAGGACAGGCCATGGAGAAATGGGAGCCTTGCTACACTGATGGGAGGGATGTAAATTGCCAACAGCCACTCTGGAGAAGAGTACGGTGTGTCCTGAAACATCTAAAAAACACAGCTTAGAGAGCATAGGGCACTTCCACTCATGGGGGTATACATTGGGAAAATTAAAAATCAGCAAGACACAAGCACCCCAAAGTTTAGGGCTGCTCTCTTGACAAGGACCTCCACTTCATTCCACCTTCAATATCCCAGGAAAGAGAAAAATGGATAAAGGAGTTGTGGTCCTTATGTACAATGGATTATCACTCAGCCATGAAATCAATGTCATAAGGCTAGTAGCAGCATGATGAGTGGATTTAGGTACGACGATTCTAAGTGAAATAAGTCACACAGAAAAGGACACTTCTCATAAGGTATCACTGATAGAGGGAATGTAAAAACCGTTACACTTGAACTGAATTACAAAACAGAACGGAGTCACACATGCAGAAAACACACTATGGCTGCTTAACGGGAAAGGTGAGGTGGGGTGATACATAAAACAAGGGTTTCAAATTAGCTCAGATACCGTTCCATAAACCCAATATGTAATAGACAAGACCTACTCCTTGCTCAGAGAACTGGACTCAACACGCCCTATTCACCGCACAAGAATATATCTGACTAGTAATAATCTTAAAACCTATGTATTGATATCTCTCTGTTAGTGTGTCAAGTGGGTGTAAAGCGGCATAAACACAGCAGTGAAAAGCAGCTAAACCCCATTATAAAAATAAGTTACTTTGAAAAACCCATGAAACAAAGACAGTGAAAGAGAGAGAAATTCTTACACAATGCGTTCAGGGGCTGTGATGCAACCTGGATTGACCATATCTAGACCCACAGCTGGATGAGACATAAGGGTGGACACTCTTGGGGCTGAGAGGTTTGGTGAGGTTGGGTGAGCAAACGCAGAGCCTTTAAAGTAATACTGCGTGGTACCCATCGCATGGGTCCCAAATCTCCAGGTTCAAGGGCATCTTCCTACATCGAAAACATGCATGAGAAACCCAGAAGATGGTACACCGTGTGATGGGGAAAGTTTTCTAAAACGCACCTCATTTCTCATCTCCTTGTGCTCGGGTTCGCCATTCCAGCCACTTTACTAGCAATCTCCCTACTTGGAGCATCAGCACCTTTAACCTCCTGTTCCGTACAGGTTGCAATTTGTCCTGAGGATGAACGGGAAGACTTGGAACCAATGAGAGACTAGCTCCTGGTGTAGGGACAGGCACAGGTCACTCTATTTTCCCATCAGGAAGAAGAATTAACCACAGGCTCAGCCTGCCCCCCGGAACCAGAACAGGGCCTGAAGCCATCCTGCGCTTTTGCGGCCAGCTCCCTAAAAAGCGAGTTGTAAAATGGAGCTTCAGGGCACTGCAATTCACAAACCTGCAGAGTTATAAATGATAACCCTCGTCCACAAATATATTGAGGGAAGGCAAAGAAGAGGATTTGAAATCAAGGCAGAATTGCAGGAAACAGATTTCAGGAGGTAGATTCGAATCGCCTTTAAAGCACATGAAAAGCGGCAAAACGTTGACAATGATGCCCTTGGCCAAAAAGGGCGTATGCGTTTTTTCCTGAATATATTCAGGAAAAAACGCATACGCCCTTTTTGGCCAACCAAGCAACCTGGAAAGGCAAATCAGCGCTACAAAGAAGTCTCGCTTCCCATCGGTTAAAAGGGCCATGCTGAAAAAAGTGTCAAAACCAGAAATACAGGACAGGCCATGGAGAAATGGGAGCCGTGCTACACTGATGGGCGGGATGTAAATTGCCAACAGCCACTCTGGAGAAGTGTACGGTGAGTCCTGAAACGTCTAAAAAGCAAAGCTTAGAGAGCATAGGGCACTTCCACTCATGGGGGTATACATTGGGAAAATTAAAAATCAGCAAGACACAAGCACCCCAAAGTTTAGGGCTGCTCTCTTGACAAGGACCTCCACTTCATTCCACCTTCAATATCCCAGGAAAGAGAAAAATGGATAAAGGAGTTGTGGTCCTTATGTACAATGGAATATCACTCAGCCATGAAATCAATGTCATAAGGCTAGTAGCAGCATGATGAGTGGATTTAGGTACGACGATTCTAAGTGAAATAAGTCACACAGAAAAGGACACTTCTCATAAGGTATCACTGATAGAGGGAATGTAAAAACCGTTACACTTGAACTGAATTACAAAACAGAACGGAGTCACACATGCAGAAAACACACTATGGCTGCTTAACGGGAAAGGTGAGGTGGGGTGATACATAAAACAAGGGTTTCAAATTAGCTCAGATACCGTTCCATAAACCCAATATGTAATAGACAAGACCTACTCCTTGCTCAGAGAACTGGACTCAACACGCCCTATTCACCGCACAAGAATATATCTGACTAGTAATAATTTAAAACCTATGTATTGATATCTCTCTGTTAGTGTGTCAAGTGGGTGTAAAGCGGCATAAACACAGCAGTGAAAAGCAGCTAAACCCCATTATAAAAATAAATTACTTTGAAAAACCCATGAAACAAAGACAGTGAAAGAGAGCGAAATTCTTACACAATGCGTTCAGGGGCTGTGATGCAACCTGGATTGACCATATCTAGACCCACAGCTGGATGAGACATAAGGGTGGACACTCTTGGGGCTGAGAGGTTTGGTGAGGTTGGGTGAGCAAACGCAGACCCTTTAAAGTAATACTGCGTGGTACCCATCGCATGGGTCCCAAATCTCCAGGTTCAAGGGCATCTTGCTACATCGAAAACATGCATGAGAAACCCAGAAGATGGTACACCGTGTGATGGGGAAAGGTTTCTAAAACGCACCTCATTTCTCATCTCCTTGTGCTCGGGTTCGCCATTCCAGCCACTTTACTAGCAATCTCCCTACTTGGAGCATCAGCACCTTTAACCTCCTGTTCCGTACAGGTTGCAATTTGTCCTGAGGATGAACGGGAAGACTTGGAACCAATGAGAGACTAGCTCCTGGTGTAGGGACAGGCACAGGTCACTCTGTTTTCCCATCAGGAAGAAGAATTAACCACAGGCTCAGCCTGCCCCCCGGAACCAGAACAGGGCCTGAAGCCATCCTGCGCTTTTGCGGCGAGCTCCCTAAAAAGCGAGTTGTAAAATGGAGCTTCAGGGCACTGCAATTCACAAACCTGCAGAGTTATAAATGATAACTCTCGTCCAGAAATATATTGAGGGAAGGCAAAGAAGAGGATTTGAAATCAAGGCAGAATTGCAGGAAACAGATTTCAGGAGGTAGATTCGAATCACCTTTAAAGCACATGAAAAGCGGCAAAACTTTGACAATGATGCCCTTGGCCAAAAAGGGCGTATGCGTTTTTTCCTGAATATATTCAGGAAAAAACGCATACGCCCTTTTTGGCCAACCAAGCAACCTGGAAAGGCAAATCAGCGCTACAAAGAAGTCTCGCTTCCCATCGGTTAAAAGGGCCATGCTGAAAAAAGTGTCAAAACCAGAAATGCAGGACCGGCCATGGAGAAATGGGAGCCTTGCTACACTGATGGGCAGGATGTAAATTGCCAACAGCCACTCTGGAGAAGAGTACGGTGTGTCCTGAAACATCTAAAAAACACAGCTTAGAGAGCATAGGGCACTTCCACTCATGGGGGTATACATTGGGAAAATTAAAAATCAGCAAGACACAAGCACCCCAAAGTTTAGGGCTGCTCTCTTGACAAGGACCTCCACTTCATTCCACCTTCAATATCCCAGGAAAGAGAAAAATGGATAAAGGAGTTGTGGTCCTTATGTACAATGGAATATCACTCAGCCATGAAATCAATGTCATAAGGCTAGTAGCAGCATGATGAGTGGATTTAGGTACGACGATTCTAAGTGAAATAAGTCACACAGAAAAGGACACTTCTCATAAGGTATCACTGATAGAGGGAATGTAAAAACCGTTACACTTGAACTGAATTACAAAACAGAACGGAGTCACACATGCAGAAAACACACTATGGCTGCTTAACGGGAAAGGTGAGGTGGGGTGATACATAAAACAAGGGTTTCAAATTAGCTCAGATACCGTTCCATAAACCCAATATGTAATAGACAAGACCTACTCCTTGCTCAGAGAACTGGACTCAACAAGCCCTATTCACCGCACAAGAATATATCTGACTAGTTATAATCTTAAAACCTATGTATTGATATCTCTCTGTTAGTGTGTCATGTGGGTGTAAAGCGGCATAAACACAGCAGTGAAAAGCAGCTAAACCCCATTATAAAAATAAATTACTTTGAAAAACCCATGAAACAAAGACAGTGAAAGAGAGAGAAATTCTTACACAATGCGTTCAGAGGCTGTGATGCCACCTGGATTGACCATATCTAGACCCACAGCTGGATGAGACATAAGGGTGGACACTCTTGGGGCTGAGAGATTTGGTGAGGTTGGGTGAGGAAACGCAGACCCTTTAAAGTAATACTGCGTGGTACCCATCGCATGGGTCCCAAATCTCCAGGTTCAAGGGCATCTTGCTACATCGAAAACATGCATGAGAAACCCAGAAGATGGTACACCGTGTGATGGGGAAAGGTTTCTAAAACGCACCTCATTTCTCATCTCCTTGTGCTCGGGTTCGCCATTCCAGCCACTTTACTAGCAATCTCCCTACTTGGAGCATCAGCACCTTTAACCTCCTGTTCCGTACAGGTTGCAATTTGTCCTGAGGATGAACGGGAAGACTTGGAACCAATGAGAGACTAGCTCCTGGTGTAGGGACAGGCACAGGTCACTCTGTTTTCCCATCAGGAAGAAGAATTAACCACAGGCTCAGCCTGCCCCCCGGAACCAGAACAGGGCCTGAAGCCATCCTGCGCTTTTGCGGCGAGCTCCCTAAAAAGCGAGTTGTAAAATGGAGCTTCAGGGCACTGCAATTCACAAACCTGCAGAGTTATAAATGATAACTCTCGTCCAGAAATATATTGAGGGAAGGCAAAGAAGAGGATTTGAAATCAAGGCAGAATTGCAGGAAACAGATTTCAGGAGGTAGATTCGAATCGCCTTTAAAGCACATGAAAAGCGGCAAAACGTTGACAATGATGCCCTTGGCCAAAAAGGGCGTATGCGTTTTTTCCTGAATATATTCAGGAAAAAACGCATACGCCCTTTTTGGCCAACCAAGCAACCTGGAAAGGCAAATCAGCACTACAAAGAAGTCTCGCTTCCCATCGGTTAAAAGGGCCATGCTGAAAAAAGTGTCAAAACCAGAAATACAGGAAAGGCCATGGAGAAATGGGAGCCGTGCTACACTGATGGGCGGGATGTAAATTGCCAACAGCCACTCTGGAGAAGTGTACGGTGAGTCCTGAAACGTCTAAAAAGCAAAGCTTAGAGAGCATAGGGCACTTCCACTCATGGGGGTATACATTGGGAAAATTAAAAATCAGCAAGACACAAGCACCCCAAAGTTTAGGGCTGCTCTCTTGACAAGGACCTCCACTTCATTCCACCTTCAATATCCCAGGAAAGAGAAAAATGGATAAAGGAGTTGTGGTCCTTATGTACAATGGAATATCACTCAGCCATGAAATCAATGTCATAAGGCTAGTAGCAGCATGATGAGTGGATTTAGGTACGACGATTCTAAGTGAAATAAGTCACACAGAAAAGGACACTTCTCATAAGGTATCACTGATAGAGGGAATGTAAAAACCGTTACACTTGAACTGAATTACAAAACAGAACGGAGTCACACATGCAGAAAACACACTATGGCTGCTTAACGGGAAAGGTGAGGTGGGGTGATACATAAAACAAGGGTTTCAAATTAGCTCAGATACCGTTCCATAAACCCAATATGTAATAGACAAGACCTACTCCTTGCTCAGAGAACTGGACTCAACACGCCCTATTCACCGCACAAGAATATATCTGACTAGTAATAATCTTAAAACCTATGTATTGATATCTCTCTGTTAGTGTGTCAAGTGGGTGTAAAGCGGCATAAACACAGCAGTGAAAAGCAGCTAAACCCCATTATAAAAATAAATTACTTTGAAAAACCCATGAAACAAAGACAGTGAAAGAGAGCGAAATTCTTACACAATGCGTTCAGGGGCTGTGATGCAACCTGGATTGACCATATCTAGACCCACAGCTGGATGAGACATAAGGGTGGACACTCTTGGGGCTGAGAGGTTTGGTGAGGTTGGGTGAGCAAACGCAGACCCTTTAAAGTAATACTGCGTGGTACCCATCGCATGGGTCCCAAATCTCCAGGTTCAAGGGCATCTTGCTACATCGAAAACATGCATGAGAAACCCAGAAGATGGTACACCGTGTGATGGGGAAAGGTTTCTAAAACGCACCTCATTTCTCATCTCCTTGTGCTCGGGTTCGCCATTCCAGACACTTTACTAGCAATCTCCCTACTTGGAGCATCAGCACCTTTAACCTCCTGTTCCGTACAGGTTGCAATTTGTCCTGAGGATGAACGGGAAGACTTGGAACCAATGAGAGACTAGCTCCTGGTGTAGGGACAGGCACAGGTCACTCTATTTTCCCATCAGGAAGAAGAATTAACCACAGGCTCAGCCTGCCCCCCGGAACCAGAACAGGGCCTGAAGCCATCCTGCGCTTTTGCGGCCAGCTCCCTAAAAAGCGATTTGTAAAATGGAGCTTCAGGGCACTGCAATTCACAAACCTGCAGAGTTATAAATGATAACTCTCGTCCACAAATATATTGAGGGAAGGCAAAGAAGATGATTTGAAATCAAGGAAGAATTGCAGTAAACAGATTTCAGGAGGTAGATTCGAATCGCCTTTAAAGCACATGAAAAGCGGCAAAACTTTGACAATGATGCCCTTGGCCAAAAAGGGCGTATGCGTTTTTTCCTGAATATATTCAGGAAAAAACGCATACGCCCTTTTTGGCCAACCAAGCAACCTGGAAAGGCAAATCAGCGCTACAAAGAAGTCTCGCTTCCCATCGGTTAAAAGGGCCATGCTGAAAAAAGTGTCAAAACCAGAAATACAGGACAGGCCATGGAGAAATGGGAGCCTTGCTACAGTGATGGGCGGGATGTAAATTGCCAACAGACACTCTGGAGAAGAGTACGGTGTGTCCTGAAACATCTAAAAAACACAGCATAGAGAGCATAGGGCACTTCCACTCATGGGGGTATACATTGGGAAAATTAAAAATCAGCAAGACACAAGCACCCCAAAGTTTAGGGCTGCTCTCTTGACAAGGACCTCCACTTCATTCCACCTTCAATATCCCAGGAAAGAGAAAAATGGATAAAGAAGTTGTGGTCCTTATGTACAATGGAATATCACTCAGCCATGAAATCAATGTCATAAGGCTAGTAGCAGCATGATGAGTGGATTTACGTACGACGATTCTAAGTGAAATAAGTCACACAGAAAAGGACACTTCTCATAAGGTATCACTGATAGAGGGAATGTAAAAACCGTTACACTTGAACTGAATTACAAAACAGAACGGAGTCACACATGCAGAAAACACACTATGGCTGCTTAACGGGAAAGGTGAGGTGGGGTGATACATAAAACAAGGGTTTCAAATTAGCTCAGATACCGTTCCATAAACCCAATATGTAATAGACAAGACCTACTCCTTGCTCAGAGAACTGGACTCAACACGCCCTATTCACCGCACAAGAATATATCTGACTAGTAATAATCTTAAAACCTATGTATTGATATCTCTCTGTTAGTGTGTCAAGTGGGTGTAAAGCGGCATAAACACAGCAGTGAAAAGCAGCTAAACCCCATTATAAAAATAAATTATTTTGAAAAACCCATGAAACAAAGACAGTGAAAGAGAGAGAAATTCTTACACAATGCGTTCAGGGGCTGTGATGCAACCTGGATTGACCATATCTAGACCCACAGCTGGATGAGACATAAGGGTGGACACTCTTGGGGCTGAGAGGTTTGGTGAGGTTGGGTGAGCAAACGCAGACCCTTTAAAGTAATACTGCGTGGTACCCATCGTATGGGTCCCAAATCTCCAGGTTCAAGGGCATCTTCCTACATGGAAAACATGCATGAGAAACCCAGAAGATGGTACACCGTGTGATGGGGAAAGGTTTCTAAAACGCACCTCATTTCTCATCTCCTTGTGCTCGGGTTCGCCATTCCAGCCACTTTACTAGCAATCTCCCTACTTGGAGCATCAGCACCTTTAACCTCCTGTTCCGTACAGGTTGCAATTTGTCCTGAGGATGAACGGGAAGACTTGGAACCAATGAGAGACTAGCTCCTGGTGTAGGGACAGGCACAGGTCACTCTATTTTCCCATCAGGAAGAAGAATTAACCACAGCCTCAGCCTGCCCCCGGGAACCAGAACAGGGCCTGAAGCCATCCTGCGCTTTTGCGGCCAGCTCCCTAAAAAGCGAGTTGTAAAATGGAGCTTCAGGGCACTGCAATTCACAAACCTGCAGAGTTATAAATGATAACTCTCGTCCACAAATATATTGAGGGAAGGCAAAGAAGAGGATTTGAAATCAAGGCAGAATTGCAGGAAACAGATTTCAGGAGGTAGATTCGAATCGCCTTTAAAGCACATGAAAAGCGGCAAAACGTTGACAATGATGCCCTTGGCCAAAAAGGGCGTATGCGTTTTTTCCTGAATATATTCAGGAAAAAACGCATACGCCCTTTTTGGCCAACCAAGCAACCTGGAAAGGCAAATCAGCACTACAAAGAAGTCTCGCTTCCCATCGGTTAAAAGGGCCATGCTGAAAAAAGTGTCAAAACCAGAAATACAGGAAAGGCCATGGAGAAATGGGAGCCGTGCTACACTGATGGGCGGGATGTAAATTGCCAACAGCCACTCTGGAGAAGTGTACGGTGAGTCCTGAAACGTCTAAAAAGCAAAGCTTAGAGAGCATAGGGCACTTCCACTCATGGGGGTATACATTGGGAAAATTAAAAATCAGCAAGACACAAGCACCCCAAAGTTTAGGGCTGCTCTCTTGACAAGGACCTCCACTTCATTCCACCTTCAATATCCCAGGAAAGAGAAAAATGGATAAAGGAGTTGTGGTCCTTATGTACAATGGAATATCACTCAGCCAAGAAATCAATGTCATAAGGCTAGTAGCAGCATGATGAGTGGATTTAGGTACGACGATTCTAAGTGAAATAAGTCACACAGAAAAGGACACTTCTCATAAGGTATCACTGATAGAGGGAATGTAAAAACCGTTACAATTGAACTGAATTACAAAACAGAACGGAGTCACACATGCAGAAAACACACTATGGCTGCTTAACGGGAAAGGTGAGGTGGGGTGATACATAAAACAAGGGTTTCAAATTAGCTCAGATACCGTTCCATAAACCCAATATGTAATAGACAAGACCTACTCCTTGCTCAGAGAACTGGACTCAACACGCCCTATTCACCGCACAAGAATATTTCTGACTAGTTATAATCTTAAAACCTATGTATTGATATCTCTCTGTTAGTGTGTCATGTGGGTGTAAAGCGGCATAAACACAGCAGTGAAAAGCAGCTAAACCCCATTATAAAAATAAATTACTTTGAAAAACCCATGAAACAAAGACAGTGAAAGAGAGAGAAATTCTTACACAATGCGTTCAGAGGCTGTGATGCCACCTGGATTGACCATATCTAGACCCACAGCTGGATGAGACATAAGGGTGGACACTCTTGGGGCTGAGAGATTTGGTGAGGTTGGGTGAGGAAACGCAGACCCTTTAAAGTAATACTGCGTGGTACCCATCGCATGGGTCCCAAATCTCCAGGTTCAAGGGCATCTTGCTACATCGAAAACATGCATGAGAAACCCAGAAGATGGTACACCGTGTGATGGGGAAAGGTTTCTAAAACGCACCTCATTTCTCATCTCCTTGTGCTCGGGTTCGCCATTCCAGCCACTTTACTAGCAATCTCCCTACTTGGAGCATCAGCACCTTTAACCTCCTGTTCCGTACAGGTTGCAATTTGTCCTGAGGATGAACGGGAAGACTTGGAACCAATGAGAGACTAGCTCCTGGTGTAGGGACAGGCACAGGTCACTCTGTTTTCCCATCAGGAAGAAGAATTAACCACAGGCTCAGCCTGCCCCCCGGAACCAGAACAGGGCCTGAAGCCATCCTGCGCTTTTGCGGCGAGCTCCCTAAAAAGCGAGTTGTAAAATGGAGCTTCAGGGCACTGCAATTCACAAACCTGCAGAGTTATAAATGATAACTCTCGTCCAGAAATATATTGAGGGAAGGCAAAGAAGAGGATTTGAAATCAAGGCAGAATTGCAGGAAACAGATTTCAGGAGGTAGATTCGAATCGCCTTTAAAGCACATGAAAAGCGGCAAAACGTTGACAATGATGCCCTTGGCCAAAAAGGGCGTATGCGTTTTTTCCTGAATATATTCAGGAAAAAACGCATACGCCCTTTTTGGCCAACCAAGCAACCTGGAAAGGCAAATCAGCACTACAAAGAAGTCTCGCTTCCCATCGGTTAAAAGGGCCATGCTGAAAAAAGTGTCAAAACCAGAAATACAGGAAAGGCCATGGAGAAATGGGAGCCGTGCTACACTGATGGGCGGGATGTAAATTGCCAACAGCCACTCTGGAGAAGTGTACGGTGAGTCCTGAAACGTCTAAAAAGCAAAGCTTAGAGAGCATAGGGCACTTCCACTCATGGGGGTATACATTGGGAAAATTAAAAATCAGCAAGACACAAGCACCCCAAAGTTTAGGGCTGCTCTCTTGACAAGGACCTCCACTTCATTCCACCTTCAATATCCCAGGAAAGAGAAAAATGGATAAAGGAGTTGTGGTCCTTATGTACAATGGAATATCACTCAGCCATGAAATCAATGTCATAAGGCTAGTAGCAGCATGATGAGTGGATTTAGGTACGACGATTCTAAGTGAAATAAGTCACACAGAAAAGGACACTTCTCATAAGGTATCACTGATAGAGGGAATGTAAAAACCGTTACACTTGAACTGAATTACAAAACAGAACGGAGTCACACATGCAGAAAACACACTATGGCTGCTTAACGGGAAAGGTGAGGTGGGGTGATACATAAAACAAGGGTTTCAAATTAGCTCAGATACCGTTCCATAAACCCAATATGTAATAGACAAGACCTACTCCTTGCTCAGAGAACTGGACTCAACACGCCCTATTCACCGCACAAGAATATATCTGACTAGTAATAATCTTAAAACCTATGTATTGATATCTCTCTGTTAGTGTGTCAAGTGGGTGTAAAGCGGCATAAACACAGCAGTGAAAAGCAGCTAAACCCCATTATAAAAATAAATTACTTCGAAAAACACATGAAACAAAGACAGTGAAAGAGAGAGAAATTCTTACACAATGCGTTCAGGGGCTGTGATGCAACCTGGATTGACCATATCTAGACCCACAGCTGGATGAGACATAAGGGTGGACACTCTTGGGGCTGAGAGGTTTGGTGAGGTTGGGTGAGCAAACGCAGACCCTTTAAAGTAATACTGCGTGGTACCCATCGCATGGGTCCCAAATCTCCAGGTTCAAGGGCATCTTGCTACATCGAAAACATGCATGAGAAACCCAGAAGATGGTACACCGTGTGATGGGGAAAGGTTTCTAAAACGCACCTCATTTCTCATCTCCTTGTGCTCGGGTTCGCCATTCCAGACACTTTACTAGCAATCTCCCTACTTGGAGCATCAGCACCTTTAACCTCCTTTTCCGTACAGGTTGAAATTTGTCCTGAGGATGAACGCGAAGACTTGGAACCAATGAGAGACTAGCTCCTGGTGTAGGGACAGGCACAGGTCACTCTATTTTCCCATCAGGAAGAAGAATTAACCACAGGCTCAGCCTGCCCCCCGGAACCAGAACAGGGCCTGAAGCCATCCTGCGCTTTTGCGGCCAGCTCCCTAAAAAGCGATTTGTAAAATGGAGCTTCAGGGCACTGCAATTCACAAACCTGCAGAGTTATAAATGATAACTCTCGTCCAGAAATATATTGAGGGAAGGCAAAGAAGATGATTTGAAATCAAGGCAGAATTGCAGTAAACAGATTTCAGGAGGTAGATTCGAATCGCCTTTAAAGCACATGAAAAGCGGCAAAACTTTGACAATGATGCCCTTGGCCAAAAAGGGCGTATGCGTTTTTTCCTGAATATATTCAGGAAAAAACGCATACGCCCTTTTTGGCCAACCAAGCAACCTGGAAAGGCAAATCAGCGCTACAAAGAAGTCTCGCTTCCCATCGGTTAAAAGGGCCATGCTGAAAAAAGTGTCAAAACCAGAAATACAGGACAGGCCATGGAGAAATGGGAGCCTTGCTACAGTGATGGGCGGGATGTAAATTGCCAACAGACACTCTGGAGAAGAGTACGGTGTGTCCTGAAACATCTAAAAAACACAGCTTAGAGAGCATAGGGCACTTCCACTCATGGGGGTATACATTGGGAAAATTAAAAATCAGCAAGACACAAGCACCTCAAAGTTTAGGGCTGCTCTCTTGACAAGGACCTCCACTTCATTCCACCTTCAATATCCCAGGAAAGAGAAAAATGGATAAAGGAGTTGTGGTCCTTATGTACAATGGAATATCACTCAGCCATGAAATCAATGTCATAAGGCTAGTAGCAGCATGAGGAGTGGATTTAGGTACGACGATTCTAAGTGAAATAAGTCACACAGAAAAGGACACTTCTCATAAGGTATCACTGATAGAGGGAATGTAAAAACCGTTACACTTGAACTGAATTACAAAACAGAACGGAGTCACACATGCAGAAAACACACTATGGCTGCTTAACGGGAAAGGTGAGGTGGGGTGATACATAAAACAAGGGTTTCAAATTAGCTCAAATACCGTTCCATAAAACCAATATGTAATAGACAAGACCTACTCCTTGCTCAGAGAACTGGACTCAACACGCCCTATTTACCGCACAAGAATATATCTGACTAGTAATAATCTTAAAACCTATGTATTGATATCTCTCTGTTAGTGTGTCAAGTGGGTGTAAAGCGGCATAAACACAGCAGTGAAAAGCAGCTAAACCCCATTATAAAAATAAATTACTTTGAAAAACTCATGAAACAAAGACAGTGAAAGAGAGCGAAATTCTTACACAATGCGTTCAGGGGCTGTGATGCAACCTGGATTGACCATATCTAGACCCACAGCTGGATGAGACATAAGGGTGGACACTCTTGGGGCTGAGAGGTTTGGTGAGGTTGGGTGAGCAAACACAGACCCTTTAAAGTAATACTGCGTGGTACCCATCGCATGGGTCCCAAATCTCCAGGTTCAAGGGCATCTTGCTACATCGAAAACATGCATGAGAAACCCAGAAGATGGTACACCGTGTGATGGGGAAAGTTTTCTAAAACGCACCTCATTTCTCATCTCCTTGTGCTCGGGTTCGCCATTCCAGCCACTTTACTAGCAATCTCCCTACTTGGAGCATCAGCACCTTTAACCTCCTGTTCCGTACAGGTTGCAATTTGTCCTGAGGATGAACGGGAAGACTTGGAACCAATGAGAGACTAGCTCCTGGTGTAGGGACAGACACAGGTCACTCTGTTTTCCCATCAGGAAGAAGAATTAACCACAGCCTCAGCCTGCCCCCCGGAACCAGAACAGGGCCTGAAGCCATCATGCGCTTTTGCGGCCAGCTCCCTAAAAAGCGAGTTGTAAAATGGAGCTTCAGGGCACTGCAATTCACAAACCTGCAGAGTTATAAATGATAACTCTCGTCCACAAATATATTGAGGGAAGGCAAAGAAGAGGATTTGAAATCAAGGCAGAATTGCAGGAAACAGATTTCAGGAGGTAGATTCGAATCGCCTTTAAAGCACATGAAAAGCAGCAAAACGTTGACAATGATGCCCTTGGCCAAAAAGGGCGTATGCGTTTTTTCCTGAATATATTCAGGAAAAAACGCATACGCCCTTTTTGGCCAACCAAGCAACCTGGAAAGGCAAATCAGCGCTACAAAGAAGTTTCGCTTCCCATCGGTTAAAAGGGCCATGCTGAAAAAAGTGTCAAAACCAGAAATACAGGAAAGGCCATGGAGAAATGGGAGCCGTGCTACACTGATGGGCGGGATGTAAATTGCCAACAGCCACTCTGGAGAAGTGTACGGTGAGTCCTGAAACGTCTAAAAAGCAAAGCTTAGAGAGCATAGGGCACTTCCACTCATGGGGGTATACATTGGGAAAATTAAAAATCAGCAAGACACAAGCACCCCAAAGTTTAGGGCTGCTCTCTTGACAAGGACCTCCACTTCATTCCACCTTCAATATCCCAGGAAAGAGAAAAATGGATAAAGGAGTTGTGGTCCTTATGTACAATGGAATATCACTCAGCCATGAAATCAATGTCATAAGGCTAGTAGCAGCATGATGAGTGGATTTAGGTACGACGATTCTAAGTGAAATAAGTCACACAGAAAAGGACACTTCTCATAAGGTATCACTGATAGAGGGAATGTAAAAACCGTTACACTTGAACTGAATTACAAAACAGAACGGAGTCACACATGCAGAAAACACACTATGGCTGCTTAACGGGAAAGGTGAGGTGGGGTGATACATAAAACAAGGGTTTCAAATTAGCTCAGATACCGTTCCATAAACCCAATATGTAATAGACAAGACCTACTCCTTGCTCAGAGAACTGGACTCAACACGCCCTATTCACCGCACAAGAATATATCTGACTAGTAATAATCTTAAAACCTATGTATTGATATCTCTCTGTTAGTGTGTCAAGTGGGTGTAAAGCGGCATAAACACAGCAGTGAAAAGCAGCTAAACCCCATTATAAAAATAAATTACTTTTACAAACCCATGAAACAAAGACAGTGAAAGAGAGAGAAATTCTTACACAATGCGTTCAGGGGCTGTGATGCCACCTGGATTGACCATATCTAGACCCACAGCTGGATGAGACATAAGGGTGGACACTCTTGGGGCTGAGAGGTTTGGTGAGGTTGGGTGAGCAAACGCAGAGCCTTTAAAGTAATACTGCGTGGTACCCATCGCATGGGTCCCAAATCTCCAGGTTCAAGGGCATCTTCCTACATGGAAAACATGCATGAGAAACCCAGAAGATGGTACACCGTGTGATGGGGAAAGGTTTCTAAAACGCACCTCATTTCTCATCTCCTTGTGCTCGGGTTCGCCATTCCAGACACTTTACTAGCAATCTCCCTACTTGGAGCATCAGCACCTTTAACCTCCTGTTCCGTACAGGTTGCAATTTGTCCTGAGGATGAACGGGAAGACTTGGAACCAATGAGAGACTAGCTCCTGGTGTAGGGACAGGCACAGGTCACTCTGTTTTCCCATCAGGAAGAAGAATTAACCACAGCCTCAGCCTGCCCCCCGGAACCAGAACAGGGCCTGAAGCCATCCTGCGCTTTTGCGGCCAGCTCCCTAAAAAGCGAGTTGTAAAATGGAGCTTCAGGGCACTGCAATTCACAAACCTGCAGAGTTATAAATGATAACTCTCGTCCAGAAATATATTGAGGGAAGGCAAAGAAGAGGATTTGAAATCAAGGCAGAATTGCAGGAAACAGATTTCAGGAGGTAGATTCGAATCGCCTTTAAAGCACATGAAAAGCGGCAAAACGTTGACAATGATGCCCTTGGCCAAAAAGGGCGTATGCGTTTTTTCCTGAATATATTCAGGAAAAAACGCATACGCCCTTTTTGGCCAACCAAGCAACCTGGAAAGGCAAAACAGCACTACAAAGAAGTCTCGCTTCCCATCGGTTAAAAGGGCCATGCTGAAAAAAGTGTCAAAACCAGAAATACAGGAAAGGCCATGGAGAAATGGGAGCCGTGCTACACTGATGGGCGGGATGTAAATTGCCAACAGCCACTCTGGAGAAGTGTACGGTGAGTCCTGAAACGTCTAAAAAGCAAAGCTTAGAGAGCATAGGGCACTTCCACTCATGGGGGTATACATTGGGAAAATTAAAAATCAGCAAGACACAAGCACCCCAAAGTTTAGGGCTGCTCTCTTGACAAGGACCTCCACTTCATTCCACCTTCAATATCCCAGGAAAGAGAAAAATGGATAAAGGAGTTGTGGTCCTTATGTACAATGGAATATCACTCAGCCATGAAATCAATGTCATAAGGCTAGTAGCAGCATGATGAGTGGATTTAGGTACGACGATTCTAAGTGAAATAAGTCACACAGAAAAGGACACTTCTCATAAGGTATCACTGATAGAGGGAATGTAAAAACCGTTACACTTGAACTGAATTACAAAACAGAACGGAGTCACACATGCAGAAAACACACTATGGCTGCTTAACGGGAAAGGTGAGGTGGGGTGATACATAAAACAAGGGTTTCAAATTAGCTCAGATACCGTTCCATAAACCCAATATGTAATAGACAAGACCTACTCCTTGCTCAGAGAACTGGACTCAACACGCCCTATTCACCGCACAAGAATATATCTGACTAGTAATAATCTTAAAACCTATGTATTGATATCTCTCTGTTAGTGTGTCAAGTGGGTGTAAAGCGGCATAAACACAGCAGTGAAAAGCAGCTAAACCCCATTATAAAAATAAATTACTTTGAAAAACCCATGAAACAAAGACAGTGAAAGAGAGCGAAATTCTTACACAATGCGTTCAGGGGCTGTGATGCAACCTGGATTGACCATATCTAGACCCACAGCTGGATGAGACATAAGGGTGGACACTCTTGGGGCTGAGAGGTTTGGTGAGGTTGGGTGAGCAAACGCAGACCCTTTAAAGTAATACTGCGTGGTACCCATCGCATGGGTCCCAAATCTCCAGGTTCAAGGGCATCTTGCTACATCGAAAACATGCATGAGAAACCCAGAAGATGGTACACCGTGTGATGGGGAAAGGTTTCTAAAACGCACCTCATTTCTCATCTCCTTGTGCTCGGGTTCGCCATTCCAGACACTTTACTAGCAATCTCCCTACTTGGAGCATCAGCACCTTTAACCTCCTGTTCCGTACAGGTTGCAATTTGTCCTGAGGATGAACGGGAAGACTTGGAACCAATGAGAGACTAGCTCCTGGTGTAGGGACAGGCACAGGTCACTCTATTTTCCCATCAGGAAGAAGAATTAACCACAGGCTCAGCCTGCCCCCCGGAACCAGAACAGGGCCTGAAGCCATCCTGCGCTTTTGCGGCCAGCTCCCTAAAAAGCGATTTGTAAAATGGAGCTTCAGGGCACTGCAATTCACAAACCTGCAGAGTTATAAATGATAACTCTCGTCCACAAATATATTGAGGGAAGGCAAAGAAGATGATTTGAAATCAAGGCAGAATTGCAGTAAACAGATTTCAGGAGGTAGATTCGAATCGCCTTTAAAGCACATGAAAAGCGGCAAAACTTTGACAATGATGCCCTTGGCCAAAAAGGGCGTATGCGTTTTTTCCTGAATATATTCAGGAAAAAACGCATACGCCCTTTTTGGCCAACCAAGCAACCTGGAAAGGCAAATCAGCGCTACAAAGAAGTCTCGCTTCCCATCGGTTAAAAGGGCCATGCTGAAAAAAGTGTCAAAACCAGAAATACAGGACAGGCCATGGAGAAATGGGAGCCTTGCTACAGTGATGGGCGGGATGTAAATTGCCAACAGACACTCTGGAGAAGAGTACGGTGTGTCCTGAAACATCTAAAAAACACAGCATAGAGAGCATAGGGCACTTCCACTCATGGGGGTATACATTGGGAAAATTAAAAATCAGCAAGACACAAGCACCCCAAAGTTTAGGGCTGCTCTCTTGACAAGGACCTCCACTTCATTCCACCTTCAATATCCCAGGAAAGAGAAAAATGGATAAAGAAGTTGTGGTCCTTATGTACAATGGAATATCACTCAGCCATGAAATCAATGTCATAAGGCTAGTAGCAGCATGATGAGTGGATTTAGGTACGACGATTCTAAGTGAAATAAGTCACACAGAAAAGGACACTTCTCATAAGGTATCACTGATAGAGGGAATGTAAAAACCGTTACACTTGAACTGAATTACAAAACAGAACGGAGTCACACATGCAGAAAACACACTATGGCTGCTTAACGGGAAAGGTGAGGTGGGGTGATACATAAAACAAGGGTTTCAAATTAGCTCAGATACCGTTCCATAAACCCAATATGTAATAGACAAGACCTACTCCTTGCTCAGAGAACTGGACTCAACACGCCCTATTCACCGCACAAGAATATATCTGACTAGTAATAATCTTAAAACCTATGTATTGATATCTCTCTGTTAGTGTGTCAAGTGGGTGTAAAGCGGCATAAACACAGCAGTGAAAAGCAGCTAAACCCCATTATAAAAATAAATTATTTTGAAAAACCCATGAAACAAAGACAGTGAAAGAGAGAGAAATTCTTACACAATGCGTTCAGGGGCTGTGATGCAACCTGGATTGACCATATCTAGACCCACAGCTGGATGAGACATAAGGGTGGACACTCTTGGGGCTGAGAGGTTTGGTGAGGTTGGGTGAGCAAACGCAGACCCTTTAAAGTAATACTGCGTGGTACCCATCGTATGGGTCCCAAATCTCCAGGTTCAAGGGCATCTTCCTACATGGAAAACATGCATGAGAAACCCAGAAGATGGTACACCGTGTGATGGGGAAAGGTTTCTAAAACGCACCTCATTTCTCATCTCCTTGTGCTCGGGTTCGCCATTCCAGCCACTTTACTAGCAATCTCCCTACTTGGAGCATCAGCACCTTTAACCTCCTGTTCCGTACAGGTTGCAATTTGTCCTGAGGATGAACGGGAAGACTTGGAACCAATGAGAGACTAGCTCCTGGTGTAGGGACAGGCACAGGTCACTCTATTTTCCCATCAGGAAGAAGAATTAACCACAGCCTCAGCCTGCCCCCGGGAACCAGAACAGGGCCTGAAGCCATCCTGCGCTTTTGCGGCCAGCTCCCTAAAAAGCGAGTTGTAAAATGGAGCTTCAGGGCACTGCAATTCACAAACCTGCAGAGTTATAAATGATAACTCTCGTCCACAAATATATTGAGGGAAGGCAAAGAAGAGGATTTGAAATCAAGGCAGAATTGCAGGAAACAGATTTCAGGAGGTAGATTCGAATCGCCTTTAAAGCACATGAAAAGCGGCAAAACGTTGACAATGATGCCCTTGGCCAAAAAGGGCGTATGCGTTTTTTCCTGAATATATTCAGGAAAAAACGCATACGCCCTTTTTGGCCAACCAAGCAACCTGGAAAGGCAAATCAGCACTACAA
>NW_026778025.1:0-55054 GCF_028023285.1 Balaenoptera ricei
GTCAAGTTTCCCTGTAGCTCTAGAGCGAGACAGGAGGAGCTCCCACCCAGGCTATCGAAGCACCGTGTTTCCTTAGAGAAAACTGCTTTTCTTTCCAGAGGGCTGCCTACAGTAACTAGAGGCCAGTCAAAATCAGTGTTATTTAGGTATCTTCAGTGCAGCATGGATAAAGCTTTTAAAATGGGAAAGTAAGGTTTGTGCAATCAGGTCTTCCTTTCCGGTGACCATGCTATCGAAACCCTTCTGATTTCTAACAAGTCAAAAGAGACTCTCGCTACACCATGGTCCCTTGCGGAATCAACTTTTCTTCACAGGGTGTTCTGCATGTAGCGAACTCTCTCATCCTTGGAACGCTCTATGTAACCCTTCGGGCCTAAGCCTATTCTAAAGTCCTGCAGGGTAACAGGAAAAACTTTGCATTGGTTCCTGTAGGAATGCAAGCCTCCTTTCTCCTGTAGGTATGGGATCCTTGGGTAAGAGTTCCTAGAAGGAAGGCGAAGCAGATTGTGTTTCTTAGTGTAGCTCCAATGAGGGCAATGAGGCAGACTTCCATGGGTTGTAGGACGTGAGAGAACAGAATCCCTGGAACTGTTGAAGAGCTGAGTCCATCTAACTTCCTAAGGAAGGGGACAGCGAGTTGCCCTACACTCTGAACACATAGAGTGACTGGGAAAGGCTTCTAGGTCTGGATGTTTCTTAGAAGGGCAAAGGAGACTGCTGGTACTCACTGTATTTGTAGGAAAAAGAGTGCCTACACGAGGCTGCCTAGTGTCTGGAAAAGTGAAAAACCTTAAAGTAAAGCAGAACTGCGAATACGACCTAATGGAAACTGCTACATGCTTTCGCTTCAGCAGGGCTTTTCAGGCTTTAGCTTGAGGCAAGGACTCTGGTCAAATTTCCCTGTAGCTCTAGAGCATGAATGGAGGAGCTCCCACACATGCTATGGAAGCACCGTGTTTCCTTAGAGAAAACTCCATTTCTCTCCAGAGGGCTGCCCACAGTGACTAGAGGCCAGTCAAAAACAGTGTTATTTAGGTATCTTCAGTGCAGCACGCATACAGCTTTTAAAATGGGAGAGCAAGGTTTGTGGCATCAGGTGTTCTTTTCCGGTGAACATGCAGCCGAACACCTTCTGATTTCTAACAAGTCAAAAGGGACTTTAGCTACACCCTGGCCCCTTGCTGAATCAACTTTTCTTCGCGGGGTGTTCTGCATGTATCGAACTCCCTCATCCTGGGAACGTTCTATGTTTGCCATCAGGCCTAAGCCTATTCTAAAGGCCTGCAGTGTAACAGGAAAATCTGTGATTTTGTTCCAGTAGGAATGCAAGCCTCCTTTCTCCTGTAGGTATGGGGTCCTTGGGTAAGAGTCCCTAGAAGGAAGGCGAAGCAGATTGTGTTTCTTAGTGTAGCTCCAAAGAGGGCAATGAGGCAGACTTCCATGGCATGTAGAATGTGAGAGAGCAGAATCCCTGGAGCTGTGGAAGAGCTGAGTCCGTCTAGCTTCCTAAGGAAGGGTGCAGCGAGTTGCCCTACCCTCTGAATACATAGAGTGACTGATAAAGACTTCTAGGCCTGGATGTTTCTTGGAAGGGAAAAGGAGACTGCTGGTACTCACTGTATTTGTAGGAAAAAGGATGCCTACACGAGGGTGCCTAGTGTCTGGAAAAGTGAAGAATCGTTAAAGTAAAGCAGAACGGCGAATACGACATAATGGAAACTGATAAGCGCTTTCGCTTCAGCAGGGCTTTTCAGGCTTTAGCTTGAGGCAAGGACTCACGTCAAGTTTCCCTGTAGCTCTAGAGCATGACAGGAGGAGCTCCCACCCATGCTATGGAAGCACCGTGTTTCCTTAGAGAAAACTCCTTTTCTTTCCAGAGGGCTGCCCACAGTGACTAGAGGCCAGTCAAAAACAGTGTTATGTAGGTATCTTCAGTGCAGCATGGATAGAGCTTTTAAAATGGGAAAGCAAGGTTTGTGCCATCAGGTGTTCTTTTATGGTGAACATGCAGCCGAACACGTTCTGATTTCTCACAAGTCAAAAGGACTCTAGCTACACCCTGGTCCCGTCTGAAACAAGTTTTCTTCACAGGGTGTTCTGCATGTATCGAACTCCCTCGTCCTTGGAACGTTCTATGTATGCTATCGAGCCTATGCCTATTCTAAAGTCCTGCAGTGTAACAGGAAAAACTGTGCTTTGGTTCCACTAGGAATGCAAGTCTCCTTTCTCCGGTAGGTATGGGGTCCTAGGGTAAGAGTTCCTAGAGGAAGGCGAAGCAGATTGTGTTTCTTAGTGTAGCTCCAATGAGGGCAATGAGGCAGACTTCCATGGCATGTAGGACGTGAGAGAACAGAATCCGTGGAGCTGTTGGAGCGCTGAGGACATCTAGCTTTCCCAAGGAAGGGTGCAGTGTGTTGCCCTACCCTCTGAATACATAGACTGACTGGGAAAGACTACTGAGCCTGGATGTTTCTTAGAAAGGCAGAGGAGCCTGCTGGTACTCACTGTATTTGTAGGCAAAAGTGTGCCTACAGGAGGCTGATACGTGTCTAGAAAAGTGAAGAAACGTTAAAGTAAATCAGAACTGCGAGTACGACCTGATGGAAACTGCTAAGCGCTTTCCCTTTATCAGGGCTTGTCAGGCCTTAGCTTGAGGCAAGGACTCACGTCAAGTTTCCCTGTAGCTCTAGAGCGAGACAGGAGGAGCTCCCACCCAGGCTATCGAAGCACCGTGTTTCCTTAGAGAAAACTGCTTTTCTTTCCAGAGGGCTGCCTACAGTAACTAGAGGCCAGTCAAAATCAGTGTTATTTAGGTATCTTCAGTGCAGCATGGATAAAGCTTTTAAAATGGGAAAGTAAGGTTTGTGCAATCAGGTCTTCCTTTCCGGTGACCATGCTATCGAAACCCTTCTGATTTCTAACAAGTCAAAAGAGACTCTCGCTACACCATGGTCCCTTGCGGAATCAACTTTTCTTCACAGGGTGTTCTGCATGTAGCGAACTCTCTCATCCTTGGAACGCTCTATGTAACCCTTCGGGCCTAAGCCTATTCTAAAGTCCTGCAGGGTAACAGGAAAAACTTTGCATTGGTTCCTGTAGGAATGCAAGCCTCCTTTCTCCTGTAGGTATGGGATCCTTGGGTAAGAGTTCCTAGAAGGAAGGCGAAGCAGATTGTGTTTCTTAGTGTAGCTCCAATGAGGGCAATGAGGCAGACTTCCATGGGTTGTAGGACGTGAGAGAACAGAATCCCTGGAACTGTTGAAGAGCTGAGTCCATCTAACTTCCTAAGGAAGGGGACAGCGAGTTGCCCTACACTCTGAACACATAGAGTGACTGGGAAAGGCTTCTAGGTCTGGATGTTTCTTAGAAGGGCAAAGGAGACTGCTGGTACTCACTGTATTTGTAGGAAAAAGAGTGCCTACACGAGGCTGCCTAGTGTCTGGAAAAGTGAAAAACCTTAAAGTAAAGCAGAACTGCGAATACGACCTAATGGAAACTGCTACATGCTTTCGCTTCAGCAGGGCTTTTCAGGCTTTAGCTTGAGGCAAGGACTCTGGTCAAATTTCCCTGTAGCTCTAGAGCATGAATGGAGGAGCTCCCACACATGCTATGGAAGCACCGTGTTTCCTTAGAGAAAACTCCATTTCTCTCCAGAGGGCTGCCCACAGTGACTAGAGGCCAGTCAAAAACAGTGTTATTTAGGTATCTTCAGTGCAGCACGCATACAGCTTTTAAAATGGGAGAGCAAGGTTTGTGGCATCAGGTGTTCTTTTCCGGTGAACATGCAGCCGAACACCTTCTGATTTCTAACAAGTCAAAAGGGACTTTAGCTACACCCTGGCCCCTTGCTGAATCAACTTTTCTTCGCGGGGTGTTCTGCATGTATCGAACTCCCTCATCCTGGGAACGTTCTATGTTTGCCATCAGGCCTAAGCCTATTCTAAAGGCCTGCAGTGTAACAGGAAAATCTGTGATTTTGTTCCAGTAGGAATGCAAGCCTCCTTTCTCCTGTAGGTATGGGGTCCTTGGGTAAGAGTCCCTAGAAGGAAGGCGAAGCAGATTGTGTTTCTTAGTGTAGCTCCAAAGAGGGCAATGAGGCAGACTTCCATGGCATGTAGAATGTGAGAGAGCAGAATCCCTGGAGCTGTGGAAGAGCTGAGTCCGTCTAGCTTCCTAAGGAAGGGTGCAGCGAGTTGCCCTACCCTCTGAATACATAGAGTGACTGATAAAGACTTCTAGGCCTGGATGTTTCTTGGAAGGGAAAAGGAGACTGCTGGTACTCACTGTATTTGTAGGAAAAAGGATGCCTACACGAGGGTGCCTAGTGTCTGGAAAAGTGAAGAATCGTTAAAGTAAAGCAGAACGGCGAATACGACATAATGGAAACTGATAAGCGCTTTCGCTTCAGCAGGGCTTTTCAGGCTTTAGCTTGAGGCAAGGACTCACGTCAAGTTTCCCTGTAGCTCTAGAGCATGACAGGAGGAGCTCCCACCCATGCTATGGAAGCACCGTGTTTCCTTAGAGAAAACTCCTTTTCTTTCCAGAGGGCTGCCCACAGTGACTAGAGGCCAGTCAAAAACAGTGTTATGTAGGTATCTTCAGTGCAGCATGGATAGAGCTTTTAAAATGGGAAAGCAAGGTTTGTGCCATCAGGTGTTCTTTTATGGTGAACATGCAGCCGAACACGTTCTGATTTCTCACAAGTCAAAAGGACTCTAGCTACACCCTGGTCCCGTCTGAAACAAGTTTTCTTCACAGGGTGTTCTGCATGTATCGAACTCCCTCGTCCTTGGAACGTTCTATGTATGCTATCGAGCCTATGCCTATTCTAAAGTCCTGCAGTGTAACAGGAAAAACTGTGCTTTGGTTCCACTAGGAATGCAAGTCTCCTTTCTCCGGTAGGTATGGGGTCCTAGGGTAAGAGTTCCTAGAGGAAGGCGAAGCAGATTGTGTTTCTTAGTGTAGCTCCAATGAGGGCAATGAGGCAGACTTCCATGGCATGTAGGACGTGAGAGAACAGAATCCGTGGAGCTGTTGGAGCGCTGAGGACATCTAGCTTTCCCAAGGAAGGGTGCAGTGTGTTGCCCTACCCTCTGAATACATAGACTGACTGGGAAAGACTACTGAGCCTGGATGTTTCTTAGAAAGGCAGAGGAGCCTGCTGGTACTCACTGTATTTGTAGGCAAAAGTGTGCCTACAGGAGGCTGATACGTGTCTAGAAAAGTGAAGAAACGTTAAAGTAAATCAGAACTGCGAGTACGACCTGATGGAAACTGCTAAGCGCTTTCCCTTTATCAGGGCTTGTCAGGCCTTAGCTTGAGGCAAGGACTCACGTCAAGTTTCCCTGTAGCTCTAGAGCGAGACAGGAGGAGCTCCCACCCAGGCTATCGAAGCACCGTGTTTCCTTAGAGAAAACTGCTTTTCTTTCCAGAGGGCTGCCTACAGTAACTAGAGGCCAGTCAAAATCAGTGTTATTTAGGTATCTTCAGTGCAGCATGGATAAAGCTTTTAAAATGGGAAAGTAAGGTTTGTGCAATCAGGTCTTCCTTTCCGGTGACCATGCTATCGAAACCCTTCTGATTTCTAACAAGTCAAAAGAGACTCTCGCTACACCATGGTCCCTTGCGGAATCAACTTTTCTTCACAGGGTGTTCTGCATGTAGCGAACTCTCTCATCCTTGGAACGCTCTATGTAACCCTTCGGGCCTAAGCCTATTCTAAAGTCCTGCAGGGTAACAGGAAAAACTTTGCATTGGTTCCTGTAGGAATGCAAGCCTCCTTTCTCCTGTAGGTATGGGATCCTTGGGTAAGAGTTCCTAGAAGGAAGGCGAAGCAGATTGTGTTTCTTAGTGTAGCTCCAATGAGGGCAATGAGGCAGACTTCCATGGGTTGTAGGACGTGAGAGAACAGAATCCCTGGAACTGTTGAAGAGCTGAGTCCATCTAACTTCCTAAGGAAGGGGACAGCGAGTTGCCCTACACTCTGAACACATAGAGTGACTGGGAAAGGCTTCTAGGTCTGGATGTTTCTTAGAAGGGCAAAGGAGACTGCTGGTACTCACTGTATTTGTAGGAAAAAGAGTGCCTACACGAGGCTGCCTAGTGTCTGGAAAAGTGAAAAACCTTAAAGTAAAGCAGAACTGCGAATACGACCTAATGGAAACTGCTACATGCTTTCGCTTCAGCAGGGCTTTTCAGGCTTTAGCTTGAGGCAAGGACTCTGGTCAAATTTCCCTGTAGCTCTAGAGCATGAATGGAGGAGCTCCCACACATGCTATGGAAGCACCGTGTTTCCTTAGAGAAAACTCCATTTCTCTCCAGAGGGCTGCCCACAGTGACTAGAGGCCAGTCAAAAACAGTGTTATTTAGGTATCTTCAGTGCAGCACGCATACAGCTTTTAAAATGGGAGAGCAAGGTTTGTGGCATCAGGTGTTCTTTTCCGGTGAACATGCAGCCGAACACCTTCTGATTTCTAACAAGTCAAAAGGGACTTTAGCTACACCCTGGCCCCTTGCTGAATCAACTTTTCTTCGCGGGGTGTTCTGCATGTATCGAACTCCCTCATCCTGGGAACGTTCTATGTTTGCCATCAGGCCTAAGCCTATTCTAAAGGCCTGCAGTGTAACAGGAAAATCTGTGATTTTGTTCCAGTAGGAATGCAAGCCTCCTTTCTCCTGTAGGTATGGGGTCCTTGGGTAAGAGTCCCTAGAAGGAAGGCGAAGCAGATTGTGTTTCTTAGTGTAGCTCCAAAGAGGGCAATGAGGCAGACTTCCATGGCATGTAGAATGTGAGAGAGCAGAATCCCTGGAGCTGTGGAAGAGCTGAGTCCGTCTAGCTTCCTAAGGAAGGGTGCAGCGAGTTGCCCTACCCTCTGAATACATAGAGTGACTGATAAAGACTTCTAGGCCTGGATGTTTCTTGGAAGGGAAAAGGAGACTGCTGGTACTCACTGTATTTGTAGGAAAAAGGATGCCTACACGAGGGTGCCTAGTGTCTGGAAAAGTGAAGAATCGTTAAAGTAAAGCAGAACGGCGAATACGACATAATGGAAACTGATAAGCGCTTTCGCTTCAGCAGGGCTTTTCAGGCTTTAGCTTGAGGCAAGGACTCACGTCAAGTTTCCCTGTAGCTCTAGAGCATGACAGGAGGAGCTCCCACCCATGCTATGGAAGCACCGTGTTTCCTTAGAGAAAACTCCTTTTCTTTCCAGAGGGCTGCCCACAGTGACTAGAGGCCAGTCAAAAACAGTGTTATGTAGGTATCTTCAGTGCAGCATGGATAGAGCTTTTAAAATGGGAAAGCAAGGTTTGTGCCATCAGGTGTTCTTTTATGGTGAACATGCAGCCGAACACGTTCTGATTTCTCACAAGTCAAAAGGACTCTAGCTACACCCTGGTCCCGTCTGAAACAAGTTTTCTTCACAGGGTGTTCTGCATGTATCGAACTCCCTCGTCCTTGGAACGTTCTATGTATGCTATCGAGCCTATGCCTATTCTAAAGTCCTGCAGTGTAACAGGAAAAACTGTGCTTTGGTTCCACTAGGAATGCAAGTCTCCTTTCTCCGGTAGGTATGGGGTCCTAGGGTAAGAGTTCCTAGAGGAAGGCGAAGCAGATTGTGTTTCTTAGTGTAGCTCCAATGAGGGCAATGAGGCAGACTTCCATGGCATGTAGGACGTGAGAGAACAGAATTCGTGGAGCTGTTGGAGCACTGAGGACATCTAGCTTTTCAAAGGAAGGGTGCAGTGTGTTGCCCTACCCTCTGAATACATAGACTGACTGGGAAAGACTACTGAGCCTGGATGTTTCTTAGAAAGGCAGAGGAGCCTGCTGGTACTCACTGTATTTGTAGGGAAAAGAGTGCCTACACGAGGGTGCCTAGTGTCTGGAAAAGTGAAGAAACGTTAAAGAAAAGCAGAACTGCGAATACGACCTAATGGAAACTGCTACACGCTTTCGCTTCACCAGGGCTTGTCAGGCCTTAGCTTGAGGCAAGGACTCACGTCAAGTTTCCCTGTAGCTCTAGAGCGAGACAGGAGGAGCTCCCACCCAGGCTATCGAAGCACCGTGTTTCCTTAGAGAAAACTGCTTTTCTTTCCAGAGGGCTGCCTACAGTAACTAGAGGCCAGTCAAAATCAGTGTTATTTAGGTATCTTCAGTGCAGCATGGATAAAGCTTTTAAAATGGGAAAGTAAGGTTTGTGCAATCAGGTCTTCCTTTCCGGTGACCATGCTATCGAAACCCTTCTGATTTCTAACAAGTCAAAAGAGACTCTCGCTACACCATGGTCCCTTGCGGAATCAACTTTTCTTCACAGGGTGTTCTGCATGTAGCGAACTCTCTCATCCTTGGAACGCTCTATGTAACCCTTCGGGCCTAAGCCTATTCTAAAGTCCTGCAGGGTAACAGGAAAAACTTTGCATTGGTTCCTGTAGGAATGCAAGCCTCCTTTCTCCTGTAGGTATGGGATCCTTGGGTAAGAGTTCCTAGAAGGAAGGCGAAGCAGATTGTGTTTCTTAGTGTAGCTCCAATGAGGGCAATGAGGCAGACTTCCATGGGTTGTAGGACGTGAGAGAACAGAATCCCTGGAACCGTTGAAGAGCTGAGTCCATCTAACTTCCTAAGGAAGGGGACAGCGAGTTGCCCTACACTCTGAACACATAGAGTGACTGGGAAAGGCTTCTAGGTCTGGATGTTTCTTAGAAGGGCAAAGGAGACTGCTGGTACTCACTGTATTTGTAGGAAAAAGAGTGCCTACACGAGGCTGCCTAGTGTCTGGAAAAGTGAAAAACCTTAAAGTAAAGCAGAACTGCGAATACGACCTAATGGAAACTGCTACATGCTTTCGCTTCAGCAGGGCTTTTCAGGCTTTAGCTTGAGGCAAGGACTCTGGTCAAATTTCCCTGTAGCTCTAGAGCATGAATGGAGGAGCTCCCACACATGCTATGGAAGCACCGTGTTTCCTTAGAGAAAACTCCATTTCTCTCCAGAGGGCTGCCCACAGTGACTAGAGGCCAGTCAAAAACAGTGTTATTTAGGTATCTTCAGTGCAGCACGCATACAGCTTTTAAAATGGGAGAGCAAGGTTTGTGGCATCAGGTGTTCTTTTCCGGTGAACATGCAGCCGAACACCTTCTGATTTCTAACAAGTCAAAAGGGACTTTAGCTACACCCTGGCCCCTTGCTGAATCAACTTTTCTTCGCGGGGTGTTCTGCATGTATCGAACTCCCTCATCCTGGGAACGTTCTATGTTTGCCATCAGGCCTAAGCCTATTCTAAAGTCCTGCAGTGTAACAGGAAAATCTGTGATTTTGTTCCAGTAGGAATGCAAGCCTCCTTTCTCCTGTAGGTATGGGGTCCTTGGGTAAGAGTCCCTAGAAGGAAGGCGAAGCAGATTGTGTTTCTTAGTGTAGCTCCAAAGAGGGCAATGAGGCAGACTTCCATGGCATGTAGAATGTGAGAGAGCAGAATCCCTGGAGCTGTGGAAGAGCTGAGTCCGTCTAGCTTCCTAAGGAAGGGTGCAGCGAGTTGCCCTACCCTCTGAATACATAGAGTGACTGATAAAGACTTCTAGGCCTGGATGTTTCTTGGAAGGGAAAAGGAGACTGCTGGTACTCACTGTATTTGTAGGAAAAAGGATGCCTACACGAGGGTGCCTAGTGTCTGGAAAAGTGAAGAATCGTTAAAGTAAAGCAGAACGGCGAATACGACATAATGGAAACTGATAAGCGCTTTCGCTTCAGCAGGGCTTTTCAGGCTTTAGCTTGAGGCAAGGACTCACGTCAAGTTTCCCTGTAGCTCTAGAGCATGACAGGAGGAGCTCCCACCCATGCTATGGAAGCACCGTGTTTCCTTAGAGAAAACTCCTTTTCTTTCCAGAGGGCTGCCCACAGTGACTAGAGGCCAGTCAAAAACAGTGTTATGTAGGTATCTTCAGTGCAGCATGGATAGAGCTTTTAAAATGGGAAAGCAAGGTTTGTGCCATCAGGTGTTCTTTTATGGTGAACATGCAGCCGAACACGTTCTGATTTCTCACAAGTCAAAAGGACTCTAGCTACACCCTGGTCCCGTCTGAAACAAGTTTTCTTCACAGGGTGTTCTGCATGTATCGAACTCCCTCGTCCTTGGAACGTTCTATGTATGCTATCGAGCCTATGCCTATTCTAAAGTCCTGCAGTGTAACAGGAAAAACTGTGCTTTGGTTCCACTAGGAATGCAAGTCTCCTTTCTCCGGTAGGTATGGGGTCCTAGGGTAAGAGTTCCTAGAGGAAGGCGAAGCAGATTGTGTTTCTTAGTGTAGCTCCAATGAGGGCAATGAGGCAGACTTCCATGGCATGTAGGACGTGAGAGAACAGAATCCGTGGAGCTGTTGGAGCGCTGAGGACATCTAGCTTTCCCAAGGAAGGGTGCAGTGTGTTGCCCTACCCTCTGAATACATAGACTGACTGGGAAAGACTACTGAGCCTGGATGTTTCTTAGAAAGGCAGAGGAGCCTGCTGGTACTCACTGTATTTGTAGGCAAAAGTGTGCCTACAGGAGGCTGATACGTGTCTAGAAAAGTGAAGAAACGTTAAAGTAAATCAGAACTGCGAGTACGACCTGATGGAAACTGCTAAGCGCTTTCCCTTTATCAGGGCTTGTCAGGCCTTAGCTTGAGGCAAGGACTCACGTCAAGTTTCCCTGTAGCTCTAGAGCGAGACAGGAGGAGCTCCCACCCAGGCTATCGAAGCACCGTGTTTCCTTAGAGAAAACTGCTTTTCTTTCCAGAGGGCTGCCTACAGTAACTAGAGGCCAGTCAAAATCAGTGTTATTTAGGTATCTTCAGTGCAGCATGGATAAAGCTTTTAAAATGGGAAAGTAAGGTTTGTGCAATCAGGTCTTCCTTTCCGGTGACCATGCTATCGAAACCCTTCTGATTTCTAACAAGTCAAAAGAGACTCTCGCTACACCATGGTCCCTTGCGGAATCAACTTTTCTTCACAGGGTGTTCTGCATGTAGCGAACTCTCTCATCCTTGGAACGCTCTATGTAACCCTTCGGGCCTAAGCCTATTCTAAAGTCCTGCAGGGTAACAGGAAAAACTTTGCATTGGTTCCTGTAGGAATGCAAGCCTCCTTTCTCCTGTAGGTATGGGATCCTTGGGTAAGAGTTCCTAGAAGGAAGGCGAAGCAGATTGTGTTTCTTAGTGTAGCTCCAATGAGGGCAATGAGGCAGACTTCCATGGGTTGTAGGACGTGAGAGAACAGAATCCCTGGAACTGTTGAAGAGCTGAGTCCATCTAACTTCCTAAGGAAGGGGACAGCGAGTTGCCCTACACTCTGAACACATAGAGTGACTGGGAAAGGCTTCTAGGTCTGGATGTTTCTTAGAAGGGCAAAGGAGACTGCTGGTACTCACTGTATTTGTAGGAAAAAGAGTGCCTACACGAGGCTGCCTAGTGTCTGGAAAAGTGAAAAACCTTAAAGTAAAGCAGAACTGCGAATACGACCTAATGGAAACTGCTACATGCTTTCGCTTCAGCAGGGCTTTTCAGGCTTTAGCTTGAGGCAAGGACTCTGGTCAAATTTCCCTGTAGCTCTAGAGCATGAATGGAGGAGCTCCCACACATGCTATGGAAGCACCGTGTTTCCTTAGAGAAAACTCCATTTCTCTCCAGAGGGCTGCCCACAGTGACTAGAGGCCAGTCAAAAACAGTGTTATTTAGGTATCTTCAGTGCAGCACGCATACAGCTTTTAAAATGGGAGAGCAAGGTTTGTGGCATCAGGTGTTCTTTTCCGGTGAACATGCAGCCGAACACCTTCTGATTTCTAACAAGTCAAAAGGGACTTTAGCTACACCCTGGCCCCTTGCTGAATCAACTTTTCTTCGCGGGGTGTTCTGCATGTATCGAACTCCCTCATCCTGGGAACGTTCTATGTTTGCCATCAGGCCTAAGCCTATTCTAAAGGCCTGCAGTGTAACAGGAAAATCTGTGATTTTGTTCCAGTAGGAATGCAAGCCTCCTTTCTCCTGTAGGTATGGGGTCCTTGGGTAAGAGTCCCTAGAAGGAAGGCGAAGCAGATTGTGTTTCTTAGTGTAGCTCCAAAGAGGGCAATGAGGCAGACTTCCATGGCATGTAGAATGTGAGAGAGCAGAATCCCTGGAGCTGTGGAAGAGCTGAGTCCGTCTAGCTTCCTAAGGAAGGGTGCAGCGAGTTGCCCTACCCTCTGAATACATAGAGTGACTGATAAAGACTTCTAGGCCTGGATGTTTCTTGGAAGGGAAAAGGAGACTGCTGGTACTCACTGTATTTGTAGGAAAAAGGATGCCTACACGAGGGTGCCTAGTGTCTGGAAAAGTGAAGAATCGTTAAAGTAAAGCAGAACGGCGAATACGACATAATGGAAACTGATAAGCGCTTTCGCTTCAGCAGGGCTTTTCAGGCTTTAGCTTGAGGCAAGGACTCACGTCAAGTTTCCCTGTAGCTCTAGAGCATGACAGGAGGAGCTCCCACCCATGCTATGGAAGCACCGTGTTTCCTTAGAGAAAACTCCTTTTCTTTCCAGAGGGCTGCCCACAGTGACTAGAGGCCAGTCAAAAACAGTGTTATGTAGGTATCTTCAGTGCAGCATGGATAGAGCTTTTAAAATGGGAAAGCAAGGTTTGTGCCATCAGGTGTTCTTTTATGGTGAACATGCAGCCGAACACGTTCTGATTTCTCACAAGTCAAAAGGACTCTAGCTACACCCTGGTCCCGTCTGAAACAAGTTTTCTTCACAGGGTGTTCTGCATGTATCGAACTCCCTCGTCCTTGGAACGTTCTATGTATGCTATCGAGCCTATGCCTATTCTAAAGTCCTGCAGTGTAACAGGAAAAACTGTGCTTTGGTTCCACTAGGAATGCAAGTCTCCTTTCTCCGGTAGGTATGGGGTCCTAGGGTAAGAGTTCCTAGAGGAAGGCGAAGCAGATTGTGTTTCTTAGTGTAGCTCCAATGAGGGCAATGAGGCAGACTTCCATGGCATGTAGGACGTGAGAGAACAGAATTCGTGGAGCTGTTGGAGCACTGAGGACATCTAGCTTTTCAAAGGAAGGGTGCAGTGTGTTGCCCTACCCTCTGAATACATAGACTGACTGGGAAAGACTACTGAGCCTGGATGTTTCTTAGAAAGGCAGAGGAGCCTGCTGGTACTCACTGTATTTGTAGGGAAAAGAGTGCCTACACGAGGGTGCCTAGTGTCTGGAAAAGTGAAGAAACGTTAAAGAAAAGCAGAACTGCGAATACGACCTAATGGAAACTGCTACACGCTTTCGCTTCACCAGGGCTTGTCAGGCCTTAGCTTGAGGCAAGGACTCACGTCAAGTTTCCCTGTAGCTCTAGAGCGAGACAGGAGGAGCTCCCACCCAGGCTATCGAAGCACCGTGTTTCCTTAGAGAAAACTGCTTTTCTTTCCAGAGGGCTGCCTACAGTAACTAGAGGCCAGTCAAAATCAGTGTTATTTAGGTATCTTCAGTGCAGCATGGATAAAGCTTTTAAAATGGGAAAGTAAGGTTTGTGCAATCAGGTCTTCCTTTCCGGTGACCATGCTATCGAAACCCTTCTGATTTCTAACAAGTCAAAAGAGACTCTCGCTACACCATGGTCCCTTGCGGAATCAACTTTTCTTCACAGGGTGTTCTGCATGTAGCGAACTCTCTCATCCTTGGAACGCTCTATGTAACCCTTCGGGCCTAAGCCTATTCTAAAGTCCTGCAGGGTAACAGGAAAAACTTTGCATTGGTTCCTGTAGGAATGCAAGCCTCCTTTCTCCTGTAGGTATGGGATCCTTGGGTAAGAGTTCCTAGAAGGAAGGCGAAGCAGATTGTGTTTCTTAGTGTAGCTCCAATGAGGGCAATGAGGCAGACTTCCATGGGTTGTAGGACGTGAGAGAACAGAATCCCTGGAACTGTTGAAGAGCTGAGTCCATCTAACTTCCTAAGGAAGGGGACAGCGAGTTGCCCTACACTCTGAACACATAGAGTGACTGGGAAAGGCTTCTAGGTCTGGATGTTTCTTAGAAGGGCAAAGGAGACTGCTGGTACTCACTGTATTTGTAGGAAAAAGAGTGCCTACACGAGGCTGCCTAGTGTCTGGAAAAGTGAAAAACCTTAAAGTAAAGCAGAACTGCGAATACGACCTAATGGAAACTGCTACATGCTTTCGCTTCAGCAGGGCTTTTCAGGCTTTAGCTTGAGGCAAGGACTCTGGTCAAATTTCCCTGTAGCTCTAGAGCATGAATGGAGGAGCTCCCACACATGCTATGGAAGCACCGTGTTTCCTTAGAGAAAACTCCATTTCTCTCCAGAGGGCTGCCCACAGTGACTAGAGGCCAGTCAAAAACAGTGTTATTTAGGTATCTTCAGTGCAGCACGCATACAGCTTTTAAAATGGGAGAGCAAGGTTTGTGGCATCAGGTGTTCTTTTCCGGTGAACATGCAGCCGAACACCTTCTGATTTCTAACAAGTCAAAAGGGACTTTAGCTACACCCTGGCCCCTTGCTGAGTCAACTTTTCTTCGCGGGGTGTTCTGCATGTATCGAACTCCCTCATCCTGGGAACGTTCTATGTTTGCCATCAGGCCTAAGCCTATTCTAAAGTCCTGCAGTGTAACAGGAAAATCTGTGATTTTGTTCCAGTAGGAATGCAAGCCTCCTTTCTCCTGTAGGTATGGGGTCCTTGGGTAAGAGTCCCTAGAAGGAAGGCGAAGCAGATTGTGTTTCTTAGTGTAGCTCCAAAGAGGGCAATGAGGCAGACTTCCATGGCATGTAGAATGTGAGAGAGCAGAATCCCTGGAGCTGTGGAAGAGCTGAGTCCGTCTAGCTTCCTAAGGAAGGGTGCAGCGAGTTGCCCTACCCTCTGAATACATAGAGTGACTGATAAAGACTTCTAGGCCTGGATGTTTCTTGGAAGGGAAAAGGAGACTGCTGGTACTCACTGTATTTGTAGGAAAAAGGATGCCTACACGAGGGTGCCTAGTGTCTGGAAAAGTGAAGAATCGTTAAAGTAAAGCAGAACGGCGAATACGACATAATGGAAACTGATAAGCGCTTTCGCTTCAGCAGGGCTTTTCAGGCTTTAGCTTGAGGCAAGGACTCACGTCAAGTTTCCCTGTAGCTCTAGAGCATGACAGGAGGAGCTCCCACCCATGCTATGGAAGCACCGTGTTTCCTTAGAGAAAACTCCTTTTCTTTCCAGAGGGCTGCCCACAGTGACTAGAGGCCAGTCAAAAACAGTGTTATGTAGGTATCTTCAGTGCAGCATGGATAGAGCTTTTAAAATGGGAAAGCAAGGTTTGTGCCATCAGGTGTTCTTTTATGGTGAACATGCAGCCGAACACGTTCTGATTTCTCACAAGTCAAAAGGACTCTAGCTACACCCTGGTCCCGTCTGAAACAAGTTTTCTTCACAGGGTGTTCTGCATGTATCGAACTCCCTCGTCCTTGGAACGTTCTATGTATGCTATCGAGCCTATGCCTATTCTAAAGTCCTGCAGTGTAACAGGAAAAACTGTGCTTTGGTTCCACTAGGAATGCAAGTCTCCTTTCTCCGGTAGGTATGGGGTCCTAGGGTAAGAGTTCCTAGAGGAAGGCGAAGCAGATTGTGTTTCTTAGTGTAGCTCCAATGAGGGCAATGAGGCAGACGTCCATGGCATGTAGGACGTGAGAGAACAGAATTCGTGGAGCTGTTGGAGCACTGAGGACATCTAGCTTTTCAAAGGAAGGGTGCAGTGTGTTGCCCTACCCTCTGAATACATAGACTGACTGGGAAAGACTACTGAGCCTGGATGTTTCTTAGAAAGGCAGAGGAGCCTGCTGGTACTCACTGTATTTGTAGGGAAAAGAGTGCCTACACGAGGGTGCCTAGTGTCTGGAAAAGTGAAGAAACGTTAAAGAAAAGCAGAACTGCGAATACGACCTAATGGAAACTGCTAAGCGCTTTCCCTTTATCAGGGCTTGTCAGGCCTTAGCTTGAGGCAAGGACTCACGTCAAGTTTCCCTGTAGCTCTAGAGCGAGACAGGAGGAGCTCCCACCCAGGCTATCGAAGCACCGTGTTTCCTTAGAGAAAAGTGCTTTTCTTTCCAGAGGGCTGCCTACAGTAACTAGAGGCCAGTCAAAATCAGTGTTATTTAGGTATCTTCAGTGCAGCATGGATAAAGCTTTTAAAATGGGAAAGTAAGGTTTGTGCAATCAGGTCTTCCTTTCCGGTGACCATGCTATCGAAACCCTTCTGATTTCTAACAAGTCAAAAGAGACTCTCGCTACACCATGGTCCCTTGCGGAATCAACTTTTCTTCACAGGGTGTTCTGCATGTAGCGAACTCTCTCATCCTTGGAACGCTCTATGTAACCCTTCGGGCCTAAGCCTATTCTAAAGTCCTGCAGGGTAACAGGAAAAACTTTGCATTGGTTCCTGTAGGAATGCAAGCCTCCTTTCTCCTGTAGGTATGGGATCCTTGGGTAAGAGTTCCTAGAAGGAAGGCGAAGCAGATTGTGTTTCTTAGTGTAGCTCCAATGAGGGCAATGAGGCAGACTTCCATGGGTTGTAGGACGTGAGAGAACAGAATCCCTGGAACTGTTGAAGAGCTGAGTCCATCTAACTTCCTAAGGAAGGGGACAGCGAGTTGCCCTACACTCTGAACACATAGAGTGACTGGGAAAGGCTTCTAGGTCTGGATGTTTCTTAGAAGGGCAAAGGAGACTGCTGGTACTCACTGTATTTGTAGGAAAAAGAGTGCCTACACGAGGCTGCCTAGTGTCTGGAAAAGTGAAAAACCTTAAAGTAAAGCAGAACTGCGAATACGACCTAATGGAAACTGCTACATGCTTTCGCTTCAGCAGGGCTTTTCAGGCTTTAGCTTGAGGCAAGGACTCTGGTCAAATTTCCCTGTAGCTCTAGAGCATGAATGGAGGAGCTCCCACACATGCTATGGAAGCACCGTGTTTCCTTAGAGAAAACTCCATTTCTCTCCAGAGGGCTGCCCACAGTGACTAGAGGCCAGTCAAAAACAGTGTTATTTAGGTATCTTCAGTGCAGCACGCATACAGCTTTTAAAATGGGAGAGCAAGGTTTGTGGCATCAGGTGTTCTTTTCCGGTGAACATGCAGCCGAACACCTTCTGATTTCTAACAAGTCAAAAGGGACTTTAGCTACACCCTGGCCCCTTGCTGAATCAACTTTTCTTCGCGGGGTGTTCTGCATGTATCGAACTCCCTCATCCTGGGAACGTTCTATGTTTGCCATCAGGCCTAAGCCTATTCTAAAGTCCTGCAGTGTAACAGGAAAATCTGTGATTTTGTTCCAGTAGGAATGCAAGCCTCCTTTCTCCTGTAGGTATGGGGTCCTTGGGTAAGAGTCCCTAGAAGGAAGGCGAAGCAGATTGTGTTTCTTAGTGTAGCTCCAAAGAGGGCAATGAGGCAGACTTCCATGGCATGTAGAATGTGAGAGAACAGAATCCCTGGAGCTGTGGAAGAGCTGAGTCCGTCTAGCTTCCTAAGGAAGGGTGCAGCGAGTTGCCCTACCCTCTGAATACATAGAGTGACTGATAAAGACTTCTAGGCCTGGATGTTTCTTGGAAGGGAAAAGGAGACTGCTGGTACTCACTGTATTTGTAGGAAAAAGGATGCCTACACGAGGGTGCCTAGTGTCTGGAAAAGTGAAGAATCGTTAAAGTAAAGCAGAACGGCGAATACGACATAATGGAAACTGATAAGCGCTTTCGCTTCAGCAGGGCTTTTCAGGCTTTAGCTTGAGGCAAGGACTCACGTCAAGTTTCCCTGTAGCTCTAGAGCATGACAGGAGGAGCTCCCACCCATGCTATGGAAGCACCGTGTTTCCTTAGAGAAAACTCCTTTTCTTTCCAGAGGGCTGCCCACAGTGACTAGAGGCCAGTCAAAAACAGTGTTATGTAGGTATCTTCAGTGCAGCATGGATAGAGCTTTTAAAATGGGAAAGCAAGGTTTGTGCCATCAGGTGTTCTTTTATGGTGAACATGCAGCCGAACACGTTCTGATTTCTCACAAGTCAAAAGGACTCTAGCTACACCCTGGTCCCGTCTGAAACAAGTTTTCTTCACAGGGTGTTCTGCATGTATCGAACTCCCTCGTCCTTGGAACGTTCTATGTATGCTATCGAGCCTATGCCTATTCTAAAGTCCTGCAGTGTAACAGGAAAAACTGTGCTTTGGTTCCACTAGGAATGCAAGTCTCCTTTCTCCGGTAGGTATGGGGTCCTAGGGTAAGGGTTCCTAGAGGAAGGCGAAGCAGATTGTGTTTCTTAGTGTAGCTCCAATGAGGGCAATGAGGCAGACTTCCATGGCATGTAGGACGTGAGAGAACAGAATTCGTGGAGCTGTTGGAGCACTGAGGACATCTAGCTTTTCAAAGGAAGGGTGCAGTGTGTTGCCCTACCCTCTGAATACATAGACTGACTGGGAAAGACTACTGAGCCTGGATGTTTCTTAGAAAGGCAGAGGAGCCTGCTGGTACTCACTGTATTTGCAGGGAAAAGAGTGCCTACACGAGCGTGCCTAGTGTCTGGAAAAGTGAAGAAACGTTAAAGAAAAGCAGAACTGCGAATACGACCTAATGGAAACTGCTACACGCTTTCGCTTCACCAGGGCTTGTCAGGCCTTAGCTTGAGGCAAGGACTCACGTCAAGTTTCCCTGTAGCTCTAGAGCGAGACAGGAGGAGCTCCCACCCAGGCTATCGAAGCACCGTGTTTCCTTAGAGAAAAGTGCTTTTCTTTCCAGAGGGCTGCCTACAGTAACTAGAGGCCAGTCAAAATCAGTGTTATTTAGGTATCTTCAGTGCAGCATGGATAAAGCTTTTAAAATGGGAAAGTAAGGTTTGTGCAATCAGGTCTTCCTTTCCGGTGACCATGCTATCGAAACCCTTCTGATTTCTAACAAGTCAAAAGAGACTCTCGCTACACCATGGTCCCTTGCGGAATCAACTTTTCTTCACAGGGTGTTCTGCATGTAGCGAACTCTCTCATCCTTGGAACGCTCTATGTAACCCTTCGGGCCTAAGCCTATTCTAAAGTCCTGCAGGGTAACAGGAAAAACTTTGCATTGGTTCCTGTAGGAATGCAAGGCTCCTTTCCCCTGTAAGTATGGGATCCTTGGGTAAGAGTTCCTAGAAGGAAGGCGAAGCAGATTGTGTTTCTTAGTGTAGCTCCAATGAGGGCAATGAGGCAGACTTCCATGGGTTGTAGGACGTGAGAGAACAGAATCCCTGGAACTGTTGAAGAGCTGAGTCCATCTAACTTCCTAAGGAAGGGGACAGCGAGTTGCCCTACACTCTGAACACATAGAGTGACTGGGAAAGGCTTCTAGGTCTGGATGTTTCTTAGAAGGGCAAAGGAGACTGCTGGTACTCACTGTATTTGTAGGAAAAAGAGTGCCTACACGAGGCTGCCTAGTGTCTGGAAAAGTGAAAAACCTTAAAGTAAAGCAGAACTGCGAATACGACCTAATGGAAACTGCTACATGCTTTCGCTTCAGCAGGGCTTTTCAGGCTTTAGCTTGAGGCAAGGACTCTGGTCAAATTTCCCTGTAGCTCTAGAGCATGAATGGAGGAGCTCCCACACATGCTATGGAAGCACCGTGTTTCCTTAGAGAAAACTCCATTTCTCTCCAGAGGGCTGCCCACAGTGACTAGAGGCCAGTCAAAAACAGTGTTATTTAGGTATCTTCAGTGCAGCACGCATACAGCTTTTAAAATGGGAGAGCAAGGTTTGTGGCATCAGGTGTTCTTTTCCGGTCAACATGCAGCCGAACACCTTCTGATTTCTAACAAGTCAAAAGGGACTTTAGCTACACCCTGGCCCCTTGCTGAATCAACTTTTCTTCGCGGGGTGTTCTGCATGTATCGAACTCCCTCATCCTGGGAACGTTCTATGTTTGCCATCAGGCCTAAGCCTATTCTAAAGTCCTGCAGTGTAACAGGAAAATCTGTGATTTTGTTCCAGTAGGAATGCAAGCCTCCTTTCTCCTGTAGGTATGGGGTCCTTGGGTAAGAGTCCCTAGAAGGAAGGCGAAGCAGATTGTGTTTCTTAGTGTAGCTCCAAAGAGGGCAATGAGGCAGACTTCCATGGCATGTAGAATGTGAGAGAACAAAATCCCTGGAGCTGTGGAAGAGCTGAGTCCGTCTAGCTTCCTAAGGAAGGGTGCAGCGAGTTGCCCTACCCTCTGAATACATAGAGTGACTGATAAAGACTTCTAGGCCTGGATGTTTCTTGGAAGGGAAAAGGAGACTGCTGGTACTCACTGTATTTGTAGGAAAAAGGATGCCTACACGAGGGTGCCTAGTGTCTGGAAAAGTGAAGAATCGTTAAAGTAAAGCAGAACGGCGAATACGACATAATGGAAACTGATAAGCGCTTTCGCTTCAGCAGGGCTTTTCAGGCTTTAGCTTGAGGCAAGGACTCACGTCAAGTTTCCCTGTAGCTCTAGAGCATGACAGGAGGAGCTCCCACCCATGCTATGGAAGCACCGTGTTTCCTTAGAGAAAACTCCTTTTCTTTCCAGAGGGCTGCCCACAGTGACTAGAGGCCAGTCAAAAACAGTGTTATGTAGGTATCTTCAGTGCAGCATGGATAGAGCTTTTAAAATGGGAAAGCAAGGTTTGTGCCATCAGGTGTTCTTTTATGGTGAACATGCAGCCGAACACGTTCTGATTTCTCACAAGTCAAAAGGACTCTAGCTACACCCTGGTCCCGTCTGAAACAAGTTTTCTTCACAGGGTGTTCTGCATGTATCGAACTCCCTCGTCCTTGGAACGTTCTATGTATGCTATCGAGCCTATGCCTATTCTAAAGTCCTGCAGTGTAACAGGAAAAACTGTGCTTTGGTTCCACTAGGAATGCAAGTCTCCTTTCTCCGGTAGGTATGGGGTCCTAGGGTAAGGGTTCCTAGAGGAAGGCGAAGCAGATTGTGTTTCTTAGTGTAGCTCCAATGAGGGCAATGAGGCAGACTTCCATGGCATGTAGGACTTTAGAGAACAGAATTCGTGGAGCTGTTGGAGCACTGAGGACATCTAGCTTTTCAAAGGAAGGGTGCAGTGTGTTGCCCTACCCTCTGAATACATAGACTGACTGGGAAAGACTACTGAGCCTGGATGTTTCTTAGAAAGGCAGAGGAGCCTGCTGGTACTCACTGTATTTGCAGGGAAAAGAGTGCCTACACGAGCGTGCCTAGTGTCTGGAAAAGTGAAGAAACGTTAAAGAAAAGCAGAACTGCGAATACGACCTAATGGAAACTGCTACACGCTTTCGCTTCACCAGGGCTTGTCAGGCCTTAGCTTGAGGCAAGGACTCACGTCAAGTTTCCCTGTAGCTCTAGAGCGAGACAGGAGGAGCTCCCACCCAGGCTATCGAAGCACCGTGTTTCCTTAGAGAAAACTGCTTTTCTTTCCAGAGGGCTGCCTACAGTAACTAGAGGCCAGTCAAAATCAGTGTTATTTAGGTATCTTCAGTGCAGCATGGATAAAGCTTTTAAAATGGGAAAGTAAGGTTTGTGCAATCAGGTCTTCCTTTCCGGTGACCATGCTATCGAAACCCTTCTGATTTCTAACAAGTCAAAAGAGACTCTCGCTACACCATGGTCCCTTGCGGAATCAACTTTTCTTCACAGGGTGTTCTGCATGTAGCGAACTCTCTCATCCTTGGAACGCTCTATGTAACCCTTCGGGCCTAAGCCTATTCTAAAGTCCTGCAGGGTAACAGGAAAAACTTTGCATTGGTTCCTGTAGGAATGCAAGGCTCCTTTCCCCTGTAAGTATGGGATCCTTGGGTAAGAGTTCCTAGAAGGAAGGCGAAGCAGATTGTGTTTCTTAGTGTAGCTCCAATGAGGGCAATGAGGCAGACTTCCATGGGTTGTAGGACGTGAGAGAACAGAATCCCTGGAACTGTTGAAGAGCTGAGTCCATCTAACTTCCTAAGGAAGGGGACAGCGAGTTGCCCTACACTCTGAACACATAGAGTGACTGGGAAAGGCTTCTAGGTCTGGATGTTTCTTAGAAGGGCAAAGGAGACTGCTGGTACTCACTGTATTTGTAGGAAAAAGAGTGCCTACACGAGGCTGCCTAGTGTCTGGAAAAGTGAAAAACCTTAAAGTAAAGCAGAACTGCGAATACGACCTAATGGAAACTGCTACATGCTTTCGCTTCAGCAGGGCTTTTCAGGCTTTAGCTTGAGGCAAGGACTCTGGTCAAATTTCCCTGTAGCTCTAGAGCATGAATGGAGGAGCTCCCACACATGCTATGGAAGCACCGTGTTTCCTTAGAGAAAACTCCATTTCTCTCCAGAGGGCTGCCCACAGTGACTAGAGGCCAGTCAAAAACAGTGTTATTTAGGTATCTTCAGTGCAGCACGCATACAGCTTTTAAAATGGGAGAGCAAGGTTTGTGGCATCAGGTGTTCTTTTCCGGTCAACATGCAGCCGAACACCTTCTGATTTCTAACAAGTCAAAAGGGACTTTAGCTACACCCTGGCCCCTTGCTGAATCAACTTTTCTTTGCGGGGTGTTCTGCATGTATCGAACTCCCTCATCCTGGGAACGTTCTATGTTTGCCATCAGGCCTAAGCCTATTCTAAAGTCCTGCAGTGTAACAGGAAAATCTGTGATTTTGTTCCAGTAGGAATGCAAGCCTCCTTTCTCCTGTAGGTATGGGGTCCTTGGGTAAGAGTCCCTAGAAGGAAGGCGAAGCAGATTGTGTTTCTTAGTGTAGCTCCAAAGAGGGCAATGAGGCAGACTTCCATGGCATGTAGAATGTGAGAGAACAAAATCCCTGGAGCTGTGGAAGAGCTGAGTCCGTCTAGCTTCCTAAGGAAGGGTGCAGCGAGTTGCCCTACCCTCTGAATACATAGAGTGACTGATAAAGACTTCTAGGCCTGGATGTTTCTTGGAAGGGAAAAGGAGACTGCTGGTACTCACTGTATTTGTAGGAAAAAGGATGCCTACACGAGGGTGCCTAGTGTCTGGAAAAGTGAAGAATCGTTAAAGTAAAGCAGAACGGCGAATACGACATAATGGAAACTGATAAGCGCTTTCGCTTCAGCAGGGCTTTTCAGGCTTTAGCTTGAGGCAAGGACTCACGTCAAGTTTCCCTGTAGCTCTAGAGCATGACAGGAGGAGCTCCCACCCATGCTATGGAAGCACCGTGTTTCCTTAGAGAAAACTCCTTTTCTTTCCAGAGGGCTGCCCACAGTGACTAGAGGCCAGTCAAAAACAGTGTTATGTAGGTATCTTCAGTGCAGCATGGATAGAGATTTTAAAATGGGAAAGCAAGGTTTGTGCCATCAGGTGTTCTTTTATGGTGAACATGCAGCCGAACACGTTCTGATTTCTCACAAGTCAAAAGGACTCTAGCTACACCCTGGTCCCGTCTGAAACAAGTTTTCTTCACAGGGTGTTCTGCATGTATCGAACTCCCTCGTCCTTGGAACGTTCTATGTATGCTATCGAGCCTATGCCTATTCTAAAGTCCTGCAGTGTAACAGGAAAAACTGTGCTTTGGTTCCACTAGGAATGCAAGTCTCCTTTCTCCGGTAGGTATGGGGTCCTAGGGTAAGAGTTCCTAGAGGAAGGCGAAGCAGATTGTGTTTCTTAGTGTAGCTCCAATGAGGGCAATGAGGCAGACTTCCATGGCATGTAGGACGTGAGAGAACAGAATCCGTGGAGCTGTTGGAGCGCTGAGGACATCTAGCTTTCCCAAGGAAGGGTGCAGTGTGTTGCCCTACCCTCTGAATACATAGACTGACTGGGAAAGACTACTGAGCCTGGATGTTTCTTAGAAAGGCAGAGGAGCCTGCTGGTACTCACTGTATTTGTAGGCAAAAGTGTGCCTACAGGAGGCTGATACGTGTCTAGAAAAGTGAAGAAACGTTAAAGTAAATCAGAACTGCGAGTACGACCTGATGGAAACTGCTAAGCGCTTTCCCTTTATCAGGGCTTGTCAGGCCTTAGCTTGAGGCAAGGACTCACGTCAAGTTTCCCTGTAGCTCTAGAGCGAGACAGGAGGAGCTCCCACCCAGGCTATCGAAGCACCGTGTTTCCTTAGAGAAAACTGCTTTTCTTTCCAGAGGGCTGCCTACAGTAACTAGAGGCCAGTCAAAATCAGTGTTATTTAGGTATCTTCAGTGCAGCATGGATAAAGCTTTTAAAATGGGAAAGTAAGGTTTGTGCAATCAGGTCTTCCTTTCCGGTGACCATGCTATCGAAACCCTTCTGATTTCTAACAAGTCAAAAGAGACTCTCGCTACACCATGGTCCCTTGCGGAATCAACTTTTCTTCACAGGGTGTTCTGCATGTAGCGAACTCTCTCATCCTTGGAACGCTCTATGTAACCCTTCGGGCCTAAGCCTATTCTAAAGTCCTGCAGGGTAACAGGAAAAACTTTGCATTGGTTCCTGTAGGAATGCAAGCCTCCTTTCTCCTGTAGGTATGGGATCCTTGGGTAAGAGTTCCTAGAAGGAAGGCGAAGCAGATTGTGTTTCTTAGTGTAGCTCCAATGAGGGCAATGAGGCAGACTTCCATGGGTTGTAGGACGTGAGAGAACAGAATCCCTGGAACTGTTGAAGAGCTGAGTCCATCTAACTTCCTAAGGAAGGGGACAGCGAGTTGCCCTACACTCTGAACACATAGAGTGACTGGGAAAGGCTTCTAGGTCTGGATGTTTCTTAGAAGGGCAAAGGAGACTGCTGGTACTCACTGTATTTGTAGGAAAAAGAGTGCCTACACGAGGCTGCCTAGTGTCTGGAAAAGTGAAAAACCTTAAAGTAAAGCAGAACTGCGAATACGACCTAATGGAAACTGCTACATGCTTTCGCTTCAGCAGGGCTTTTCAGGCTTTAGCTTGAGGCAAGGACTCTGGTCAAATTTCCCTGTAGCTCTAGAGCATGAATGGAGGAGCTCCCACACATGCTATGGAAGCACCGTGTTTCCTTAGAGAAAACTCCATTTCTCTCCAGAGGGCTGCCCACAGTGACTAGAGGCCAGTCAAAAACAGTGTTATTTAGGTATCTTCAGTGCAGCACGCATACAGCTTTTAAAATGGGAGAGCAAGGTTTGTGGCATCAGGTGTTCTTTTCCGGTGAACATGCAGCCGAACACCTTCTGATTTCTAACAAGTCAAAAGGGACTTTAGCTACACCCTGGCCCCTTGCTGAATCAACTTTTCTTCGCGGGGTGTTCTGCATGTATCGAACTCCCTCATCCTGGGAACGTTCTATGTTTGCCATCAGGCCTAAGCCTATTCTAAAGTCCTGCAGTGTAACAGGAAAATCTGTGATTTTGTTCCAGTAGGAATGCAAGCCTCCTTTCTCCTGTAGGTATGGGGTCCTTGGGTAAGAGTCCCTAGAAGGAAGGCGAAGCAGATTGTGTTTCTTAGTGTAGCTCCAAAGAGGGCAATGAGGCAGACTTCCATGGCATGTAGAATGTGAGAGAACAGAATCCCTGGAGCTGTGGAAGAGCTGAGTCCGTCTAGCTTCCTAAGGAAGGGTGCAGCGAGTTGCCCTACCCTCTGAATACATAGAGTGACTGATAAAGACTTCTAGGCCTGGATGTTTCTTGGAAGGGAAAAGGAGACTGCTGGTACTCACTGTATTTGTAGGAAAAAGGATGCCTACACGAGGGTGCCTAGTGTCTGGAAAAGTGAAGAATCGTTAAAGTAAAGCAGAACGGCGAATACGACATAATGGAAACTGATAAGCGCTTTCGCTTCAGCAGGGCTTTTCAGGCTTTAGCTTGAGGCAAGGACTCACGTCAAGTTTCCCTGTAGCTCTAGAGCATGACAGGAGGAGCTCCCACCCATGCTATGGAAGCACCGTGTTTCCTTAGAGAAAACTCCTTTTCTTTCCAGAGGGCTGCCCACAGTGACTAGAGGCCAGTCAAAAACAGTGTTATGTAGGTATCTTCAGTGCAGCATGGATAGAGCTTTTAAAATGGGAAAGCAAGGTTTGTGCCATCAGGTGTTCTTTTATGGTGAACATGCAGCCGAACACGTTCTGATTTCTCACAAGTCAAAAGGACTCTAGCTACACCCTGGTCCCGTCTGAAACAAGTTTTCTTCACAGGGTGTTCTGCATGTATCGAACTCCCTCGTCCTTGGAACGTTCTATGTATGCTATCGAGCCTATGCCTATTCTAAAGTCCTGCAGTGTAACAGGAAAAACTGTGCTTTGGTTCCACTAGGAATGCAAGTCTCCTTTCTCCGGTAGGTATGGGGTCCTAGGGTAAGAGTTCCTAGAGGAAGGCGAAGCAGATTGTGTTTCTTAGTGTAGCTCCAATGAGGGCAATGAGGCAGACTTCCATGGCATGTAGGACGTGAGAGAACAGAATCCGTGGAGCTGTTGGAGCGCTGAGGACATCTAGCTTTCCCAAGGAAGGGTGCAGTGTGTTGCCCTACCCTCTGAATACATAGACTGACTGGGAAAGACTACTGAGCCTGGATGTTTCTTAGAAAGGCAGAGGAGCCTGCTGGTACTCACTGTATTTGTAGGCAAAAGTGTGCCTACAGGAGGCTGATACGTGTCTAGAAAAGTGAAGAAACGTTAAAGTAAATCAGAACTGCGAGTACGACCTGATGGAAACTGCTAAGCGCTTTCCCTTTATCAGGGCTTGTCAGGCCTTAGCTTGAGGCAAGGACTCACGTCAAGTTTCCCTGTAGCTCTAGAGCGAGACAGGAGGAGCTCCCACCCAGGCTATCGAAGCACCGTGTTTCCTTAGAGAAAACTGCTTTTCTTTCCAGAGGGCTGCCTACAGTAACTAGAGGCCAGTCAAAATCAGTGTTATTTAGGTATCTTCAGTGCAGCATGGATAAAGCTTTTAAAATGGGAAAGTAAGGTTTGTGCAATCAGGTCTTCCTTTCCGGTGACCATGCTATCGAAACCCTTCTGATTTCTCACAAGTCAAAAGAGACTCTCGCTACACCATGGTCCCTTGCGGAATCAACTTTTCTTCACAGGGTGTTCTGCATGTAGCGAACTCTCTCATCCTTGGAACGCTCTATGTAACCCTTCGGGCCTAAGCCTATTCTAAAGTCCTGCAGGGTAACAGGAAAAACTTTGCATTGGTTCCTGTAGGAATGCAAGCCTCCTTTCTCCTGTAGGTATGGGATCCTTGGGTAAGAGTTCCTAGAAGGAAGGCGAAGCAGATTGTGTTTCTTAGTGTAGCTCCAATGAGGGCAATGAGGCAGACTTCCATGGGTTGTAGGACGTGAGAGAACAGAATCCCTGGAACTGTTGAAGAGCTGAGTCCATCTAACTTCCTAAGGAAGGGGACAGCGAGTTGCCCTACACTCTGAACACATAGAGTGACTGGGAAAGGCTTCTAGGTCTGGATGTTTCTTAGAAGGGCAAAGGAGACTGCTGGTACTCACTGTATTTGTAGGAAAAAGAGTGCCTACACGAGGCTGCCTAGTGTCTGGAAAAGTGAAAAACCTTAAAGTAAAGCAGAACTGCGAATACGACCTAATGGAAACTGCTACATGCTTTCGCTTCAGCAGGGCTTTTCAGGCTTTAGCTTGAGGCAAGGACTCTGGTCAAATTTCCCTGTAGCTCTAGAGCATGAATGGAGGAGCTCCCACACATGCTATGGAAGCACCGTGTTTCCTTAGAGAAAACTCCATTTCTCTCCAGAGGGCTGCCCACAGTGACTAGAGGCCAGTCAAAAACAGTGTTATTTAGGTATCTTCAGTGCAGCACGCATACAGCTTTTAAAATGGGAGAGCAAGGTTTGTGGCATCAGGTGTTCTTTTCCGGTGAACATGCAGCCGAACACCTTCTGATTTCTAACAAGTCAAAAGGGACTTTAGCTACACCCTGGCCCCTTGCTGAATCAACTTTTCTTCGCGGGGTGTTCTGCATGTATCGAACTCCCTCATCCTGGGAACGTTCTATGTTTGCCATCAGGCCTAAGCCTATTCTAAAGTCCTGCAGTGTAACAGGAAAATCTGTGATTTTGTTCCAGTAGGAATGCAAGCCTCCTTTCTCCTGTAGGTATGGGGTCCTTGGGTAAGAGTCCCTAGAAGGAAGGCGAAGCAGATTGTGTTTCTTAGTGTAGCTCCAAAGAGGGCAATGAGGCAGACTTCCATGGCATGTAGAATGTGAGAGAACAGAATCCCTGGAGCTGTGGAAGAGCTGAGTCCGTCTAGCTTCCTAAGGAAGGGTGCAGCGAGTTGCCCTACCCTCTGAATACATAGAGTGACTGATAAAGACTTCTAGGCCTGGATGTTTCTTGGAAGGGAAAAGGAGACTGCTGGTACTCACTGTATTTGTAGGAAAAAGGATGCCTACACGAGGGTGCCTAGTGTCTGGAAAAGTGAAGAATCGTTAAAGTAAAGCAGAACGGCGAATACGACATAATGGAAACTGATAAGCGCTTTCGCTTCAGCAGGGCTTTTCAGGCTTTAGCTTGAGGCAAGGACTCACGTCAAGTTTCCCTGTAGCTCTAGAGCATGACAGGAGGAGCTCCCACCCATGCTATGGAAGCACCGTGTTTCCTTAGAGAAAACTCCTTTTCTTTCCAGAGGGCTGCCCACAGTGACTAGAGGCCAGTCAAAAACAGTGTTATGTAGGTATCTTCAGTGCAGCATGGATAGAGCTTTTAAAATGGGAAAGCAAGGTTTGTGCCATCAGGTGTTCTTTTATGGTGAACATTCAGCCGAACACGTTCTGATTTCTCACAAGTCAAAAGGACTCTAGCTACACCCTGGTCCCGTCTGAAACAAGTTTTCTTCACAGGGTGTTCTGCATGTATCGAACTCCCTCGTCCTTGGAACGTTCTATGTATGCTATCGAGCCTATGCCTATTCTAAAGTCCTGCAGTGTAACAGGAAAAACTGTGCTTTGGTTCCACTAGGAATGCAAGTCTCCTTTCTCCGGTAGGTATGGGGTCCTAGGGTAAGAGTTCCTAGAGGAAGGCGAAGCAGATTGTGTTTCTTAGTGTAGCTCCAATGAGGGCAATGAGGCAGACTTCCATGGCATGTAGGACGTGAGAGAACAGAATCCGTGGAGCTGTTGGAGCGCTGAGGACATCTAGCTTTCCCAAGGAAGGGTGCAGTGTGTTGCCCTACCCTCTGAATACATAGACTGACTGGGAAAGACTACTGAGCCTGGATGTTTCTTAGAAAGGCAGAGGAGCCTGCTGGTACTCACTGTATTTGTAGGCAAAAGTGTGCCTACAGGAGGCTGATACGTGTCTAGAAAAGTGAAGAAACGTTAAAGTAAATCAGAACTGCGAGTACGACCTGATGGAAACTGCTAAGCGCTTTCCCTTTATCAGGGCTTGTCAGGCCTTAGCTTGAGGCAAGGACTCACGTCAAGTTTCCCTGTAGCTCTAGAGCGAGACAGGAGGAGCTCCCACCCAGGCTATCGAAGCACCGTGTTTCCTTAGAGAAAACTGCTTTTCTTTCCAGAGGGCTGCCTACAGTAACTAGAGGCCAGTCAAAATCAGTGTTATTTAGGTATCTTCAGTGCAGCATGGATAAAGCTTTTAAAATGGGAAAGTAAGGTTTGTGCAATCAGGTCTTCCTTTCCGGTGACCATGCTATCGAAACCCTTCTGATTTCTAACAAGTCAAAAGAGACTCTCGCTACACCATGGTCCCTTGCGGAATCAACTTTTCTTCACAGGGTGTTCTGCATGTAGCGAACTCTCTCATCCTTGGAACGCTCTATGTAACCCTTCGGGCCTAAGCCTATTCTAAAGTCCTGCAGGGTAACAGGAAAAACTTTGCATTGGTTCCTGTAGGAATGCAAGCCTCCTTTCTCCTGTAGGTATGGGATCCTTGGGTAAGAGTTCCTAGAAGGAAGGCGAAGCAGATTGTGTTTCTTAGTGTAGCTCCAATGAGGGCAATGAGGCAGACTTCCATGGGTTGTAGGACGTGAGAGAACAGAATCCCTGGAACTGTTGAAGAGCTGAGTCCATCTAACTTCCTAAGGAAGGGGACAGCGAGTTGCCCTACACTCTGAACACATAGAGTGACTGGGAAAGGCTTCTAGGTCTGGATGTTTCTTAGAAGGGCAAAGGAGACTGCTGGTACTCACTGTATTTGTAGGAAAAAGAGTGCCTACACGAGGCTGCCTAGTGTCTGGAAAAGTGAAAAACCTTAAAGTAAAGCAGAACTGCGAATACGACCTAATGGAAACTGCTACATGCTTTCGCTTCAGCAGGGCTTTTCAGGCTTTAGCTTGAGGCAAGGACTCTGGTCAAATTTCCCTGTAGCTCTAGAGCATGAATGGAGGAGCTCCCACACATGCTATGGAAGCACCGTGTTTCCTTAGAGAAAACTCCATTTCTCTCCAGAGGGCTGCCCACAGTGACTAGAGGCCAGTCAAAAACAGTGTTATTTAGGTATCTTCAGTGCAGCACGCATACAGCTTTTAAAATGGGAGAGCAAGGTTTGTGGCATCAGGTGTTCTTTTCCGGTCAACATGCAGCCGAACACCTTCTGATTTCTAACAAGTCAAAAGGGACTTTAGCTACACCCTAGCCCCTTGCTGAATCAACTTTTCTTCGCGGGGTGTTCTGCATGTATCGAACTCCCTCATCCTGGGAACGTTCTATGTTTGCCATCAGGCCTAAGCCTATTCTAAAGGCCTGCAGTGTAACAGGAAAATCTGTGATTTTGTTCCAGTAGGAATGCAAGCCTCCTTTCTCCTGTAGGTATGGGGTCCTTGGGTAAGAGTCCCTAGAAGGAAGGCGAAGCAGATTGTGTTTCTTAGTGTAGCTCCAAAGAGGGCAATGAGGCAGACTTCCATGGCATGTAGAATGTGAGAGAACAGAATCCCTGGAGCTGTGGAAGAGCTGAGTCCGTCTAGCTTCCTAAGGAAGGGTGCAGCGAGTTGCCCTACCCTCTGAATACATAGAGTGACTGATAAAGACTTCTAGGCCTGGATGTTTCTTGGAAGGGAAAAGGAGACTGCTGGTACTCACTGTATTTGTAGGAAAAAGGATGCCTACACGAGGGTGCCTAGTGTCTGGAAAAGTGAAGAATCGTTAAAGTAAAGCAGAACGGCGAATACGACATAATGGAAACTGATAAGCGCTTTCGCTTCAGCAGGGCTTTTCAGGCTTTAGCTTGAGGCAAGGACTCACGTCAAGTTTCCCTGTAGCTCTAGAGCATGACAGGAGGAGCTCCCACCCATGCTATGGAAGCACCGTGTTTCCTTAGAGAAAACTCCTTTTCTTTCCAGAGGGCTGCCCACAGTGACTAGAGGCCAGTCAAAAACAGTGTTATGTAGGTATCTTCAGTGCAGCATGGATAGAGCTTTTAAAATGGGAAAGCAAGGTTTGTGCCATCAGGTGTTCTTTTATGGTGAACATGCAGCCGAACACGTTCTGATTTCTCACAAGTCAAAAGGACTCTAGCTACACCCTGGTCCCGTCTGAAACAAGTTTTCTTCACAGGGTGTTCTGCATGTATCGAACTCCCTCGTCCTTGGAACGTTCTATGTATGCTATCGAGCCTATGCCTATTCTAAAGTCCTGCAGTGTAACAGGAAAAACTGTGCTTTGGTTCCACTAGGAATGCAAGTCTCCTTTCTCCGGTAGGTATGGGGTCCTAGGGTAAGAGTTCCTAGAGGAAGGCGAAGCAGATTGTGTTTCTTAGTGTAGCTCCAATGAGGGCAATGAGGCAGACTTCCATGGCATGTAGGACGTGAGAGAACAGAATCCGTGGAGCTGTTGGAGCGCTGAGGACATCTAGCTTTCCCAAGGAAGGGTGCAGTGTGTTGCCCTACCCTCTGAATACATAGACTGACTGGGAAAGACTACTGAGCCTGGATGTTTCTTAGAAAGGCAGAGGAGCCTGCTGGTACTCACTGTATTTGTAGGCAAAAGTGTGCCTACAGGAGGCTGATACGTGTCTAGAAAAGTGAAGAAACGTTAAAGTAAATCAGAACTGCGAGTACGACCTGATGGAAACTGCTAAGCGCTTTCCCTTTATCAGGGCTTGTCAGGCCTTAGCTTGAGGCAAGGACTCACGTCAAGTTTCCCTGTAGCTCTAGAGCGAGACAGGAGGAGCTCCCACCCAGGCTATCGAAGCACCGTGTTTCCTTAGAGAAAACTGCTTTTCTTTCCAGAGGGCTGCCTACAGTAACTAGAGGCCAGTCAAAATCAGTGTTATTTAGGTATCTTCAGTGCAGCATGGATAAAGCTTTTAAAATGGGAAAGTAAGGTTTGTGCAATCAGGTCTTCCTTTCCGGTGACCATGCTATCGAAACCCTTCTGATTTCTAACAAGTCAAAAGAGACTCTCGCTACACCATGGTCCCTTGCGGAATCAACTTTTCTTCACAGGGTGTTCTGCATGTAGCGAACTCTCTCATCCTTGGAACGCTCTATGTAACCCTTCGGGCCTAAGCCTATTCTAAAGTCCTGCAGGGTAACAGGAAAAACTTTGCATTGGTTCCTGTAGGAATGCAAGCCTCCTTTCTCCTGTAGGTATGGGATCCTTGGGTAAGAGTTCCTAGAAGGAAGGCGAAGCAGATTGTGTTTCTTAGTGTAGCTCCAATGAGGGCAATGAGGCAGACTTCCATGGGTTGTAGGACGTGAGAGAACAGAATCCCTGGAACTGTTGAAGAGCTGAGTCCATCTAACTTCCTAAGGAAGGGGACAGCGAGTTGCCCTACACTCTGAACACATAGAGTGACTGGGAAAGGCTTCTAGGTCTGGATGTTTCTTAGAAGGGCAAAGGAGACTGCTGGTACTCACTGTATTTGTAGGAAAAAGAGTGCCTACACGAGGCTGCCTAGTGTCTGGAAAAGTGAAAAACCTTAAAGTAAAGCAGAACTGCGAATACGACCTAATGGAAACTGCTACATGCTTTCGCTTCAGCAGGGCTTTTCAGGCTTTAGCTTGAGGCAAGGACTCTGGTCAAATTTCCCTGTAGCTCTAGAGCATGAATGGAGGAGCTCCCACACATGCTATGGAAGCACCGTGTTTCCTTAGAGAAAACTCCATTTCTCTCCAGAGGGCTGCCCACAGTGACTAGAGGCCAGTCAAAAACAGTGTTATTTAGGTATCTTCAGTGCAGCACGCATACAGCTTTTAAAATGGGAGAGCAAGGTTTGTGGCATCAGGTGTTCTTTTCCGGTCAACATGCAGCCGAACACCTTCTGATTTCTAACAAGTCAAAAGGGACTTTAGCTACACCCTAGCCCCTTGCTGAATCAACTTTTCTTCGCGGGGTGTTCTGCATGTATCGAACTCCCTCATCCTGGGAACGTTCTATGTTTGCCATCAGGCCTAAGCCTATTCTAAAGGCCTGCAGTGTAACAGGAAAATCTGTGATTTTGTTCCAGTAGGAATGCAAGCCTCCTTTCTCCTGTAGGTATGGGGTCCTTGGGTAAGAGTCCCTAGAAGGAAGGCGAAGCAGATTGTGTTTCTTAGTGTAGCTCCAAAGAGGGCAATGAGGCAGACTTCCATGGCATGTAGAATGTGAGAGAACAGAATCCCTGGAGCTGTGGAAGAGCTGAGTCCGTCTAGCTTCCTAAGGAAGGGTGCAGCGAGTTGCCCTACCCTCTGAATACATAGAGTGACTGATAAAGACTTCTAGGCCTGGATGTTTCTTGGAAGGGAAAAGGAGACTGCTGGTACTCACTGTATTTGTAGGAAAAAGGATGCCTACACGAGGGTGCCTAGTGTCTGGAAAAGTGAAGAATCGTTAAAGTAAAGCAGAACGGCGAATACGACATAATGGAAACTGATAAGCGCTTTCGCTTCAGCAGGGCTTTTCAGGCTTTAGCTTGAGGCAAGGACTCACGTCAAGTTTCCCTGTAGCTCTAGAGCATGACAGGAGGAGCTCCCACCCATGCTATGGAAGCACCGTGTTTCCTTAGAGAAAACTCCTTTTCTTTCCAGAGGGCTGCCCACAGTGACTAGAGGCCAGTCAAAAACAGTGTTATGTAGGTATCTTCAGTGCAGCATGGATAGAGCTTTTAAAATGGGAAAGCAAGGTTTGTGCCATCAGGTGTTCTTTTATGGTGAACATGCAGCCGAACACGTTCTGATTTCTCACAAGTCAAAAGGACTCTAGCTACACCCTGGTCCCGTCTGAAACAAGTTTTCTTCACAGGGTGTTCTGCATGTATCGAACTCCCTCGTCCTTGGAACGTTCTATGTATGCTATCGAGCCTATGCCTATTCTAAAGTCCTGCAGTGTAACAGGAAAAACTGTGCTTTGGTTCCACTAGGAATGCAAGTCTCCTTTCTCCGGTAGGTATGGGGTCCTAGGGTAAGAGTTCCTAGAGGAAGGCGAAGCAGATTGTGTTTCTTAGTGTAGCTCCAATGAGGGCAATGAGGCAGACTTCCATGGCATGTAGGACGTGAGAGAACAGAATCCGTGGAGCTGTTGGAGCGCTGAGGACATCTAGCTTTCCCAAGGAAGGGTGCAGTGTGTTGCCCTACCCTCTGAATACATAGACTGACTGGGAAAGACTACTGAGCCTGGATGTTTCTTAGAAAGGCAGAGGAGCCTGCTGGTACTCACTGTATTTGTAGGCAAAAGTGTGCCTACAGGAGGCTGATACGTGTCTAGAAAAGTGAAGAAACGTTAAAGTAAATCAGAACTGCGAGTACGACCTGATGGAAACTGCTAAGCGCTTTCCCTTTATCAGGGCTTGTCAGGCCTTAGCTTGAGGCAAGGACTCACGTCAAGTTTCCCTGTAGCTCTAGAGCGAGACAGGAGGAGCTCCCACCCAGGCTATCGAAGCACCGTGTTTCCTTAGAGAAAACTGCTTTTCTTTCCAGAGGGCTGCCTACAGTAACTAGAGGCCAGTCAAAATCAGTGTTATTTAGGTATCTTCAGTGCAGCATGGATAAAGCTTTTAAAATGGGAAAGTAAGGTTTGTGCAATCAGGTCTTCCTTTCCGGTGACCATGCTATCGAAACCCTTCTGATTTCTAACAAGTCAAAAGAGACTCTCGCTACACCATGGTCCCTTGCGGAATCAACTTTTCTTCACAGGGTGTTCTGCATGTAGCGAACTCTCTCATCCTTGGAACGCTCTATGTAACCCTTCGGGCCTAAGCCTATTCTAAAGTCCTGCAGGGTAACAGGAAAAACTTTGCATTGGTTCCTGTAGGAATGCAAGCCTCCTTTCTCCTGTAGGTATGGGATCCTTGGGTAAGAGTTCCTAGAAGGAAGGCGAAGCAGATTGTGTTTCTTAGTGTAGCTCCAATGAGGGCAATGAGGCAGACTTCCATGGGTTGTAGGACGTGAGAGAACAGAATCCCTGGAACTGTTGAAGAGCTGAGTCCATCTAACTTCCTAAGGAAGGGGACAGCGAGTTGCCCTACACTCTGAACACATAGAGTGACTGGGAAAGGCTTCTAGGTCTGGATGTTTCTTAGAAGGGCAAAGGAGACTGCTGGTACTCACTGTATTTGTAGGAAAAAGAGTGCCTACACGAGGCTGCCTAGTGTCTGGAAAAGTGAAAAACCTTAAAGTAAAGCAGAACTGCGAATACGACCTAATGGAAACTGCTACATGCTTTCGCTTCAGCAGGGCTTTTCAGGCTTTAGCTTGAGGCAAGGACTCTGGTCAAATTTCCCTGTAGCTCTAGAGCATGAATGGAGGAGCTCCCACACATGCTATGGAAGCACCGTGTTTCCTTAGAGAAAACTCCATTTCTCTCCAGAGGGCTGCCCACAGTGACTAGAGGCCAGTCAAAAACAGTGTTATTTAGGTATCTTCAGTGCAGCACGCATACAGCTTTTAAAATGGGAGAGCAAGGTTTGTGGCATCAGGTGTTCTTTTCCGGTGAACATGCAGCCGAACACCTTCTGATTTCTAACAAGTCAAAAGGGACTTTAGCTACACCCTGGCCCCTTGCTGAATCAACTTTTCTTCGCGGGGTGTTCTGCATGTATCGAACTCCCTCATCCTGGGAACGTTCTATGTTTGCCATCAGGCCTAAGCCTATTCTAAAGTCCTGCAGTGTAACAGGAAAATCTGTGATTTTGTTCCAGTAGGAATGCAAGCCTCCTTTCTCCTGTAGGTATGGGGTCCTTGGGTAAGAGTCCCTAGAAGGAAGGCGAAGCAGATTGTGTTTCTTAGTGTAGCTCCAAAGAGGGCAATGAGGCAGACTTCCATGGCATGTAGAATGTGAGAGAACAGAATCCCTGGAGCTGTGGAAGAGCTGAGTCCGTCTAGCTTCCTAAGGAAGGGTGCAGCGAGTTGCCCTACCCTCTGAATACATAGAGTGACTGATAAAGACTTCTAGGCCTGGATGTTTCTTGGAAGGGAAAAGGAGACTGCTGGTACTCACTGTATTTGTAGGAAAAAGGATGCCTACACGAGGGTGCCTAGTGTCTGGAAAAGTGAAGAATCGTTAAAGTAAAGCAGAACGGCGAATACGACATAATGGAAACTGATAAGCGCTTTCGCTTCAGCAGGGCTTTTCAGGCTTTAGCTTGAGGCAAGGACTCACGTCAAGTTTCCCTGTAGCTCTAGAGCATGACAGGAGGAGCTCCCACCCATGCTATGGAAGCACCGTGTTTCCTTAGAGAAAACTCCTTTTCTTTCCAGAGGGCTGCCCACAGTGACTAGAGGCCAGTCAAAAACAGTGTTATGTAGGTATCTTCAGTGCAGCATGGATAGAGCTTTTAAAATGGGAAAGCAAGGTTTGTGCCATCAGGTGTTCTTTTATGGTGAACATGCAGCCGAACACGTTCTGATTTCTCACAAGTCAAAAGGACTCTAGCTACACCCTGGTCCCGTCTGAAACAAGTTTTCTTCACAGGGTGTTCTGCATGTATCGAACTCCCTCGTCCTTGGAACGTTCTATGTATGCTATCGAGCCTATGCCTATTCTAAAGTCCTGCAGTGTAACAGGAAAAACTGTGCTTTGGTTCCACTAGGAATGCAAGTCTCCTTTCTCCGGTAGGTATGGGGTCCTAGGGTAAGAGTTCCTAGAGGAAGGCGAAGCAGATTGTGTTTCTTAGTGTAGCTCCAATGAGGGCAATGAGGCAGACTTCCATGGCATGTAGGACGTGAGAGAACAGAATCCGTGGAGCTGTTGGAGCGCTGAGGACATCTAGCTTTCCCAAGGAAGGGTGCAGTGTGTTGCCCTACCCTCTGAATACATAGACTGACTGGGAAAGACTACTGAGCCTGGATGTTTCTTAGAAAGGCAGAGGAGCCTGCTGGTACTCACTGTATTTGTAGGCAAAAGTGTGCCTACAGGAGGCTGATACGTGTCTAGAAAAGTGAAGAAACGTTAAAGTAAATCAGAACTGCGAGTACGACCTGATGGAAACTGCTAAGCGCTTTCCCTTTATCAGGGCTTGTCAGGCCTTAGCTTGAGGCAAGGACTCACGTCAAGTTTCCCTGTAGCTCTAGAGCGAGACAGGAGGAGCTCCCACCCAGGCTATCGAAGCACCGTGTTTCCTTAGAGAAAACTGCTTTTCTTTCCAGAGGGCTGCCTACAGTAACTAGAGGCCAGTCAAAATCAGTGTTATTTAGGTATCTTCAGTGCAGCATGGATAAAGCTTTTAAAATGGGAAAGTAAGGTTTGTGCAATCAGGTCTTCCTTTCCGGTGACCATGCTATCGAAACCCTTCTGATTTCTAACAAGTCAAAAGAGACTCTCGCTACACCATGGTCCCTTGCGGAATCAACTTTTCTTCACAGGGTGTTCTGCATGTAGCGAACTCTCTCATCCTTGGAACGCTCTATGTAACCCTTCGGGCCTAAGCCTATTCTAAAGTCCTGCAGGGTAACAGGAAAAACTTTGCATTGGTTCCTGTAGGAATGCAAGCCTCCTTTCTCCTGTAGGTATGGGATCCTTGGGTAAGAGTTCCTAGAAGGAAGGCGAAGCAGATTGTGTTTCTTAGTGTAGCTCCAATGAGGGCAATGAGGCAGACTTCCATGGGTTGTAGGACGTGAGAGAACAGAATCCCTGGAACTGTTGAAGAGCTGAGTCCATCTAACTTCCTAAGGAAGGGGACAGCGAGTTGCCCTACACTCTGAACACATAGAGTGACTGGGAAAGGCTTCTAGGTCTGGATGTTTCTTAGAAGGGCAAAGGAGACTGCTGGTACTCACTGTATTTGTAGGAAAAAGAGTGCCTACACGAGGCTGCCTAGTGTCTGGAAAAGTGAAAAACCTTAAAGTAAAGCAGAACTGCGAATACGACCTAATGGAAACTGCTACATGCTTTCGCTTCAGCAGGGCTTTTCAGGCTTTAGCTTGAGGCAAGGACTCTGGTCAAATTTCCCTGTAGCTCTAGAGCATGAATGGAGGAGCTCCCACACATGCTATGGAAGCACCGTGTTTCCTTAGAGAAAACTCCATTTCTCTCCAGAGGGCTGCCCACAGTGACTAGAGGCCAGTCAAAAACAGTGTTATTTAGGTATCTTCAGTGCAGCACGCATACAGCTTTTAAAATGGGAGAGCAAGGTTTGTGGCATCAGGTGTTCTTTTCCGGTGAACATGCAGCCGAACACCTTCTGATTTCTAACAAGTCAAAAGGGACTTTAGCTACACCCTGGCCCCTTGCTGAATCAACTTTTCTTCGCGGGGTGTTCTGCATGTATCGAACTCCCTCATCCTGGGAACGTTCTATGTTTGCCATCAGGCCTAAGCCTATTCTAAAGTCCTGCAGTGTAACAGGAAAATCTGTGATTTTGTTCCAGTAGGAATGCAAGCCTCCTTTCTCCTGTAGGTATGGGGTCCTTGGGTAAGAGTCCCTAGAAGGAAGGCGAAGCAGATTGTGTTTCTTAGTGTAGCTCCAAAGAGGGCAATGAGGCAGACTTCCATGGCATGTAGAATGTGAGAGAACAAAATCCCTGGAGCTGTGGAAGAGCTGAGTCCGTCTAGCTTCCTAAGGAAGGGTGCAGCGAGTTGCCCTACCCTCTGAATACATAGAGTGACTGATAAAGACTTCTAGGCCTGGATGTTTCTTGGAAGGGAAAAGGAGACTGCTGGTACTCACTGTATTTGTAGGAAAAAGGATGCCTACACGAGGGTGCCTAGTGTCTGGAAAAGTGAAGAATCGTTAAAGTAAAGCAGAACGGCGAATACGACATAATGGAAACTGATAAGCGCTTTCGCTTCAGCAGGGCTTTTCAGGCTTTAGCTTGAGGCAAGGACTCACGTCAAGTTTCCCTGTAGCTCTAGAGCATGACAGGAGGAGCTCCCACCCATGCTATGGAAGCACCGTGTTTCCTTAGAGAAAACTCCTTTTCTTTCCAGAGGGCTGCCCACAGTGACTAGAGGCCAGTCAAAAACAGTGTTATGTAGGTATCTTCAGTGCAGCATGGATAGAGCTTTTAAAATGGGAAAGCAAGGTTTGTGCCATCAGGTGTTCTTTTATGGTGAACATGCAGCCGAACACGTTCTGATTTCTCACAAGTCAAAAGGACTCTAGCTACACCCTGGTCCCGTCTGAAACAAGTTTTCTTCACAGGGTGTTCTGCATGTATCGAATTCCCTCGTCCTTGGAACGTTCTATGTATGCTATCGAGCCTATGCCTATTCTAAAGTCCTGCAGTGTAACAGGAAAAACTGTGCTTTGGTTCCACTAGGAATGCAAGTCTCCTTTCTCCGGTAGGTATGGGGTCCTAGGGTAAGGGTTCCTAGAGGAAGGCGAAGCAGATTGTGTTTCTTAGTGTAGCTCCAATGAGGGCAATGAGGCAGACTTCCATGGCATGTAGGACTTTAGAGAACAGAATCCGTGGAGCTGTTGGAGCGCTGAGGACATCTAGCTTTCCCAAGGAAGGGTGCAGTGTGTTGCCCTACCCTCTGAATACATAGACTGACTGGGAAAGACTACTGAGCCTGGATGTTTCTTAGAAAGGCAGAGGAGCCTGCTGGTACTCACTGTATTTGTAGGCAAAAGTGTGCCTACAGGAGGCTGATACGTGTCTAGAAAAGTGAAGAAACGTTAAAGTAAATCAGAACTGCGAGTACGACCTGATGGAAACTGCTAAGCGCTTTCCCTTTATCAGGGCTTGTCAGGCCTTAGCTTGAGGCAAGGACTCACGTCAAGTTTCCCTGTAGCTCTAGAGCGAGACAGGAGGAGCTCCCACCCAGGCTATCGAAGCACCGTGTTTCCTTAGAGAAAACTGCTTTTCTTTCCAGAGGGCTGCCTACAGTAACTAGAGGCCAGTCAAAATCAGTGTTATTTAGGTATCTTCAGTGCAGCATGGATAAAGCTTTTAAAATGGGAAAGTAAGGTTTGTGCAATCAGGTCTTCCTTTCCGGTGACCATGCTATCGAAACCCTTCTGATTTCTAACAAGTCAAAAGAGACTCTCGCTACACCATGGTCCCTTGCGGAATCAACTTTTCTTCACAGGGTGTTCTGCATGTAGCGAACTCTCTCATCCTTGGAACGCTCTATGTAACCCTTCGGGCCTAAGCCTATTCTAAAGTCCTGCAGGGTAACAGGAAAAACTTTGCATTGGTTCCTGTAGGAATGCAAGCCTCCTTTCTCCTGTAGGTATGGGATCCTTGGGTAAGAGTTCCTAGAAGGAAGGCGAAGCAGATTGTGTTTCTTAGTGTAGCTCCAATGAGGGCAATGAGGCAGACTTCCATGGGTTGTAGGACGTGAGAGAACAGAATCCCTGGAACTGTTGAAGAGCTGAGTCCATCTAACTTCCTAAGGAAGGGGACAGCGAGTTGCCCTACACTCTGAACACATAGAGTGACTGGGAAAGGCTTCTAGGTCTGGATGTTTCTTAGAAGGGCAAAGGAGACTGCTGGTACTCACTGTATTTGTAGGAAAAAGAGTGCCTACACGAGGCTGCCTAGTGTCTGGAAAAGTGAAAAACCTTAAAGTAAAGCAGAACTGCGAATACGACCTAATGGAAACTGCTACATGCTTTCGCTTCAGCAGGGCTTTTCAGGCTTTAGCTTGAGGCAAGGACTCTGGTCAAATTTCCCTGTAGCTCTAGAGCATGAATGGAGGAGCTCCCACACATGCTATGGAAGCACCGTGTTTCCTTAGAGAAAACTCCATTTCTCTCCAGAGGGCTGCCCACAGTGACTAGAGGCCAGTCAAAAACAGTGTTATTTAGGTATCTTCAGTGCAGCACGCATACAGCTTTTAAAATGGGAGAGCAAGGTTTGTGGCATCAGGTGTTCTTTTCCGGTCAACATGCAGCCGAACACCTTCTGATTTCTAACAAGTCAAAAGGGACTTTAGCTACACCCTAGCCCCTTGCTGAATCAACTTTTCTTCGCGGGGTGTTCTGCATGTATCGAACTCCCTCATCCTGGGAACGTTCTATGTTTGCCATCAGGCCTAAGCCTATTCTAAAGGCCTGCAGTGTAACAGGAAAATCTGTGATTTTGTTCCAGTAGGAATGCAAGCCTCCTTTCTCCTGTAGGTATGGGGTCCTTGGGTAAGAGTCCCTAGAAGGAAGGCGAAGCAGATTGTGTTTCTTAGTGTAGCTCCAAAGAGGGCAATGAGGCAGACTTCCATGGCATGTAGAATGTGAGAGAACAGAATCCCTGGAGCTGTGGAAGAGCTGAGTCCGTCTAGCTTCCTAAGGAAGGGTGCAGCGAGTTGCCCTACCCTCTGAATACATAGAGTGACTGATAAAGACTTCTAGGCCTGGATGTTTCTTGGAAGGGAAAAGGAGACTGCTGGTACTCACTGTATTTGTAGGAAAAAGGATGCCTACACGAGGGTGCCTAGTGTCTGGAAAAGTGAAGAATCGTTAAAGTAAAGCAGAACGGCGAATACGACATAATGGAAACTGATAAGCGCTTTCGCTTCAGCAGGGCTTTTCAGGCTTTAGCTTGAGGCAAGGACTCACGTCAAGTTTCCCTGTAGCTCTAGAGCATGACAGGAGGAGCTCCCACCCATGCTATGGAAGCACCGTGTTTCCTTAGAGAAAACTCCTTTTCTTTCCAGAGGGCTGCCCACAGTGACTAGAGGCCAGTCAAAAACAGTGTTATGTAGGTATCTTCAGTGCAGCATGGATAGAGCTTTTAAAATGGGAAAGCAAGGTTTGTGCCATCAGGTGTTCTTTTATGGTGAACATGCAGCCGAACACGTTCTGATTTCTCACAAGTCAAAAGGACTCTAGCTACACCCTGGTCCCGTCTGAAACAAGTTTTCTTCACAGGGTGTTCTGCATGTATCGAATTCCCTCGTCCTTGGAACGTTCTATGTATGCTATCGAGCCTATGCCTATTCTAAAGTCCTGCAGTGTAACAGGAAAAACTGTGCTTTGGTTCCACTAGGAATGCAAGTCTCCTTTCTCCGGTAGGTATGGGGTCCTAGGGTAAGGGTTCCTAGAGGAAGGCGAAGCAGATTGTGTTTCTTAGTGTAGCTCCAATGAGGGCAATGAGGCAGACTTCCATGGCATGTAGGACTTTAGAGAACAGAATCCGTGGAGCTGTTGGAGCGCTGAGGACATCTAGCTTTCCCAAGGAAGGGTGCAGTGTGTTGCCCTACCCTCTGAATACATAGACTGACTGGGAAAGACTACTGAGCCTGGATGTTTCTTAGAAAGGCAGAGGAGCCTGCTGGTACTCACTGTATTTGTAGGCAAAAGTGTGCCTACAGGAGGCTGATACGTGTCTAGAAAAGTGAAGAAACGTTAAAGTAAATCAGAACTGCGAGTACGACCTGATGGAAACTGCTAAGCGCTTTCCCTTTATCAGGGCTTGTCAGGCCTTAGCTTGAGGCAAGGACTCACGTCAAGTTTCCCTGTAGCTCTAGAGCGAGACAGGAGGAGCTCCCACCCAGGCTATCGAAGCACCGTGTTTCCTTAGAGAAAACTGCTTTTCTTTCCAGAGGGCTGCCTACAGTAACTAGAGGCCAGTCAAAATCAGTGTTATTTAGGTATCTTCAGTGCAGCATGGATAAAGCTTTTAAAATGGGAAAGTAAGGTTTGTGCAATCAGGTCTTCCTTTCCGGTGACCATGCTATCGAAACCCTTCTGATTTCTAACAAGTCAAAAGAGACTCTCGCTACACCATGGTCCCTTGCGGAATCAACTTTTCTTCACAGGGTGTTCTGCATGTAGCGAACTCTCTCATCCTTGGAACGCTCTATGTAACCCTTCGGGCCTAAGCCTATTCTAAAGTCCTGCAGGGTAACAGGAAAAACTTTGCATTGGTTCCTGTAGGAATGCAAGCCTCCTTTCTCCTGTAGGTATGGGATCCTTGGGTAAGAGTTCCTAGAAGGAAGGCGAAGCAGATTGTGTTTCTTAGTGTAGCTCCAATGAGGGCAATGAGGCAGACTTCCATGGGTTGTAGGACGTGAGAGAACAGAATCCCTGGAACTGTTGAAGAGCTGAGTCCATCTAACTTCCTAAGGAAGGGGACAGCGAGTTGCCCTACACTCTGAACACATAGAGTGACTGGGAAAGGCTTCTAGGTCTGGATGTTTCTTAGAAGGGCAAAGGAGACTGCTGGTACTCACTGTATTTGTAGGAAAAAGAGTGCCTACACGAGGCTGCCTAGTGTCTGGAAAAGTGAAAAACCTTAAAGTAAAGCAGAACTGCGAATACGACCTAATGGAAACTGCTACATGCTTTCGCTTCAGCAGGGCTTTTCAGGCTTTAGCTTGAGGCAAGGACTCTGGTCAAATTTCCCTGTAGCTCTAGAGCATGAATGGAGGAGCTCCCACACATGCTATGGAAGCACCGTGTTTCCTTAGAGAAAACTCCATTTCTCTCCAGAGGGCTGCCCACAGTGACTAGAGGCCAGTCAAAAACAGTGTTATTTAGGTATCTTCAGTGCAGCACGCATACAGCTTTTAAAATGGGAGAGCAAGGTTTGTGGCATCAGGTGTTCTTTTCCGGTCAACATGCAGCCGAACACCTTCTGATTTCTAACAAGTCAAAAGGGACTTTAGCTACACCCTAGCCCCTTGCTGAATCAACTTTTCTTCGCGGGGTGTTCTGCATGTATCGAACTCCCTCATCCTGGGAACGTTCTATGTTTGCCATCAGGCCTAAGCCTATTCTAAAGGCCTGCAGTGTAACAGGAAAATCTGTGATTTTGTTCCAGTAGGAATGCAAGCCTCCTTTCTCCTGTAGGTATGGGGTCCTTGGGTAAGAGTCCCTAGAAGGAAGGCGAAGCAGATTGTGTTTCTTAGTGTAGCTCCAAAGAGGGCAATGAGGCAGACTTCCATGGCATGTAGAATGTGAGAGAACAGAATCCCTGGAGCTGTGGAAGAGCTGAGTCCGTCTAGCTTCCTAAGGAAGGGTGCAGCGAGTTGCCCTACCCTCTGAATACATAGAGTGACTGATAAAGACTTCTAGGCCTGGATGTTTCTTGGAAGGGAAAAGGAGACTGCTGGTACTCACTGTATTTGTAGGAAAAAGGATGCCTACACGAGGGTGCCTAGTGTCTGGAAAAGTGAAGAATCGTTAAAGTAAAGCAGAACGGCGAATACGACATAATGGAAACTGATAAGCGCTTTCGCTTCAGCAGGGCTTTTCAGGCTTTAGCTTGAGGCAAGGACTCACGTCAAGTTTCCCTGTAGCTCTAGAGCATGACAGGAGGAGCTCCCACCCATGCTATGGAAGCACCGTGTTTCCTTAGAGAAAACTCCTTTTCTTTCCAGAGGGCTGCCCACAGTGACTAGAGGCCAGTCAAAAACAGTGTTATGTAGGTATCTTCAGTGCAGCATGGATAGAGCTTTTAAAATGGGAAAGCAAGGTTTGTGCCATCAGGTGTTCTTTTATGGTGAACATGCAGCCGAACACGTTCTGATTTCTCACAAGTCAAAAGGACTCTAGCTACACCCTGGTCCCGTCTGAAACAAGTTTTCTTCACAGGGTGTTCTGCATGTATCGAACTCCCTCGTCCTTGGAACGTTCTATGTATGCTATCGAGCCTATGCCTACTCTAAAGTCCTGCAGTGTAACAGGAAAAACTGTGCTTTGGTTCCACTAGGAATGCAAGTCTCCTTTCTCCGGTAGGTATGGGGTCCTAGGGTAAGAGTTCCCAGAGGAAGGCGAAGCAGATTGTGTTTCTTAGTGTAGCTCCAATGAGGGCAATGAGGCAGACTTCCATGGCATGTAGGACGTGAGAGAACAGAATCCGTGGAGCTGTTGGAGCGCTGAGGACATCTAGCTTTCCCAAGGAAGGGTGCAGTGTGTTGCCCTACCCTCTGAATACATAGACTGACTGGGAAAGACTACTGAGCCTGGATGTTTCTTAGAAAGGCAGAGGAGCCTGCTGGTACTCACTGTATTTGTAGGCAAAAGTGTGCCTACAGGAGGCTGATACGTGTCTAGAAAAGTGAAGAAACGTTAAAGTAAATCAGAACTGCGAGTACGACCTGATGGAAACTGCTAAGCGCTTTCCCTTTATCAGGGCTTGTCAGGCCTTAGCTTGAGGCAAGGACTCACGTCAAGTTTCCCTGTAGCTCTAGAGCGAGACAGGAGGAGCTCCCACCCAGGCTATCGAAGCACCGTGTTTCCTTAGAGAAAACTGCTTTTCTTTCCAGAGGGCTGCCTACAGTAACTAGAGGCCAGTCAAAATCAGTGTTATTTAGGTATCTTCAGTGCAGCATGGATAAAGCTTTTAAAATGGGAAAGTAAGGTTTGTGCAATCAGGTCTTCCTTTCCGGTGACCATGCTATCGAAACCCTTCTGATTTCTAACAAGTCAAAAGAGACTCTCGCTACACCATGGTCCCTTGCGGAATCAACTTTTCTTCACAGGGTGTTCTGCATGTAGCGAACTCTCTCATCCTTGGAACGCTCTATGTAACCCTTCGGGCCTAAGCCTATTCTAAAGTCCTGCAGGGTAACAGGAAAAACTTTGCATTGGTTCCTGTAGGAATGCAAGCCTCCTTTCTCCTGTAGGTATGGGATCCTTGGGTAAGAGTTCCTAGAAGGAAGGCGAAGCAGATTGTGTTTCTTAGTGTAGCTCCAATGAGGGCAATGAGGCAGACTTCCATGGGTTGTAGGACGTGAGAGAACAGAATCCCTGGAACTGTTGAAGAGCTGAGTCCATCTAACTTCCTAAGGAAGGGGACAGCGAGTTGCCCTACACTCTGAACACATAGAGTGACTGGGAAAGGCTTCTAGGTCTGGATGTTTCTTAGAAGGGCAAAGGAGACTGCTGGTACTCACTGTATTTGTAGGAAAAAGAGTGCCTACACGAGGCTGCCTAGTGTCTGGAAAAGTGAAAAACCTTAAAGTAAAGCAGAACTGCGAATACGACCTAATGGAAACTGCTACATGCTTTCGCTTCAGCAGGGCTTTTCAGGCTTTAGCTTGAGGCAAGGACTCTGGTCAAATTTCCCTGTAGCTCTAGAGCATGAATGGAGGAGCTCCCACACATGCTATGGAAGCACCGTGTTTCCTTAGAGAAAACTCCATTTCTCTCCAGAGGGCTGCCCACAGTGACTAGAGGCCAGTCAAAAACAGTGTTATTTAGGTATCTTCAGTGCAGCACGCATACAGCTTTTAAAATGGGAGAGCAAGGTTTGTGGCATCAGGTGTTCTTTTCCGGTGAACATGCAGCCGAACACCTTCTGATTTCTAACAAGTCAAAAGGGACTTTAGCTACACCCTGGCCCCTTGCTGAATCAACTTTTCTTCGCGGGGTGTTCTGCATGTATCGAACTCCCTCATCCTGGGAACGTTCTATGTTTGCCATCAGGCCTAAGCCTATTCTAAAGTCCTGCAGTGTAACAGGAAAATCTGTGATTTTGTTCCAGTAGGAATGCAAGCCTCCTTTCTCCTGTAGGTATGGGGTCCTTGGGTAAGAGTCCCTAGAAGGAAGGCGAAGCAGATTGTGTTTCTTAGTGTAGCTCCAAAGAGGGCAATGAGGCAGACTTCCATGGCATGTAGAATGTGAGAGAACAGAATCCCTGGAGCTGTGGAAGAGCTGAGTCCGTCTAGCTTCCTAAGGAAGGGTGCAGCGAGTTGCCCTACCCTCTGAATACATAGAGTGACTGATAAAGACTTCTAGGCCTGGATGTTTCTTGGAAGGGAAAAGGAGACTGCTGGTACTCACTGTATTTGTAGGAAAAAGGATGCCTACACGAGGGTGCCTAGTGTCTGGAAAAGTGAAGAATCGTTAAAGTAAAGCAGAACGGCGAATACGACATAATGGAAACTGATAAGCGCTTTCGCTTCAGCAGGGCTTTTCAGGCTTTAGCTTGAGGCAAGGACTCACGTCAAGTTTCCCTGTAGCTCTAGAGCATGACAGGAGGAGCTCCCACCCATGCTATGGAAGCACCGTGTTTCCTTAGAGAAAACTCCTTTTCTTTCCAGAGGGCTGCCCACAGTGACTAGAGGCCAGTCAAAAACAGTGTTATGTAGGTATCTTCAGTGCAGCATGGATAGAGCTTTTAAAATGGGAAAGCAAGGTTTGTGCCATCAGGTGTTCTTTTATGGTGAACATGCAGCCGAACACGTTCTGATTTCTCACAAGTCAAAAGGACTCTAGCTACACCCTGGTCCCGTCTGAAACAAGTTTTCTTCACAGGGTGTTCTGCATGTATCGAACTCCCTCGTCCTTGGAACGTTCTATGTATGCTATCGAGCCTATGCCTATTCTAAAGTCCTGCAGTGTAACAGGAAAAACTGTGCTTTGGTTCCACTAGGAATGCAAGTCTCCTTTCTCCGGTAGGTATGGGGTCCTAGGGTAAGAGTTCCCAGAGGAAGGCGAAGCAGATTGTGTTTCTTAGTGTAGCTCCAATGAGGGCAATGAGGCAGACTTCCATGGCATGTAGGACGTGAGAGAACAGAATCCGTGGAGCTGTTGGAGCGCTGAGGACATCTAGCTTTCCCAAGGAAGGGTGCAGTGTGTTGCCCTACCCTCTGAATACATAGACTGACTGGGAAAGACTACTGAGCCTGGATGTTTCTTAGAAAGGCAGAGGAGCCTGCTGGTACTCACTGTATTTGTAGGCAAAAGTGTGCCTACAGGAGGCTGATACGTGTCTAGAAAAGTGAAGAAACGTTAAAGTAAATCAGAACTGCGAGTACGACCTGATGGAAACTGCTAAGCGCTTTCCCTTTATCAGGGCTTGTCAGGCCTTAGCTTGAGGCAAGGACTCACGTCAAGTTTCCCTGTAGCTCTAGAGCGAGACAGGAGGAGCTCCCACCCAGGCTATCGAAGCACCGTGTTTCCTTAGAGAAAACTGCTTTTCTTTCCAGAGGGCTGCCTACAGTAACTAGAGGCCAGTCAAAATCAGTGTTATTTAGGTATCTTCAGTGCAGCATGGATAAAGCTTTTAAAATGGGAAAGTAAGGTTTGTGCAATCAGGTCTTCCTTTCCGGTGACCATGCTATCGAAACCCTTCTGATTTCTAACAAGTCAAAAGAGACTCTCGCTACACCATGGTCCCTTGCGGAATCAACTTTTCTTCACAGGGTGTTCTGCATGTAGCGAACTCTCTCATCCTTGGAACGCTCTATGTAACCCTTCGGGCCTAAGCCTATTCTAAAGTCCTGCAGGGTAACAGGAAAAACTTTGCATTGGTTCCTGTAGGAATGCAAGCCTCCTTTCTCCTGTAGGTATGGGATCCTTGGGTAAGAGTTCCTAGAAGGAAGGCGAAGCAGATTGTGTTTCTTAGTGTAGCTCCAATGAGGGCAATGAGGCAGACTTCCATGGGTTGTAGGACGTGAGAGAACAGAATCCCTGGAACTGTTGAAGAGCTGAGTCCATCTAACTTCCTAAGGAAGGGGACAGCGAGTTGCCCTACACTCTGAACACATAGAGTGACTGGGAAAGGCTTCTAGGTCTGGATGTTTCTTAGAAGGGCAAAGGAGACTGCTGGTACTCACTGTATTTGTAGGAAAAAGAGTGCCTACACGAGGCTGCCTAGTGTCTGGAAAAGTGAAAAACCTTAAAGTAAAGCAGAACTGCGAATACGACCTAATGGAAACTGCTACATGCTTTCGCTTCAGCAGGGCTTTTCAGGCTTTAGCTTGAGGCAAGGACTCTGGTCAAATTTCCCTGTAGCTCTAGAGCATGAATGGAGGAGCTCCCACACATGCTATGGAAGCACCGTGTTTCCTTAGAGAAAACTCCATTTCTCTCCAGAGGGCTGCCCACAGTGACTAGAGGCCAGTCAAAAACAGTGTTATTTAGGTATCTTCAGTGCAGCACGCATACAGCTTTTAAAATGGGAGAGCAAGGTTTGTGGCATCAGGTGTTCTTTTCCGGTGAACATGCAGCCGAACACCTTCTGATTTCTAACAAGTCAAAAGGGACTTTAGCTACACCCTGGCCCCTTGCTGAATCAACTTTTCTTCGCGGGGTGTTCTGCATGTATCGAACTCCCTCATCCTGGGAACGTTCTATGTTTGCCATCAGGCCTAAGCCTATTCTAAAGTCCTGCAGTGTAACAGGAAAATCTGTGATTTTGTTCCAGTAGGAATGCAAGCCTCCTTTCTCCTGTAGGTATGGGGTCCTTGGGTAAGAGTCCCTAGAAGGAAGGCGAAGCAGATTGTGTTTCTTAGTGTAGCTCCAAAGAGGGCAATGAGGCAGACTTCCATGGCATGTAGAATGTGAGAGAACAGAATCCCTGGAGCTGTGGAAGAGCTGAGTCCGTCTAGCTTCCTAAGGAAGGGTGCAGCGAGTTGCCCTACCCTCTGAATACATAGAGTGACTGATAAAGACTTCTAGGCCTGGATGTTTCTTGGAAGGGAAAAGGAGACTGCTGGTACTCACTGTATTTGTAGGAAAAAGGATGCCTACACGAGGGTGCCTAGTGTCTGGAAAAGTGAAGAATCGTTAAAGTAAAGCAGAACGGCGAATACGACATAATGGAAACTGATAAGCGCTTTCGCTTCAGCAGGGCTTTTCAGGCTTTAGCTTGAGGCAAGGACTCACGTCAAGTTTCCCTGTAGCTCTAGAGCATGACAGGAGGAGCTCCCACCCATGCTATGGAAGCACCGTGTTTCCTTAGAGAAAACTCCTTTTCTTTCCAGAGGGCTGCCCACAGTGACTAGAGGCCAGTCAAAAACAGTGTTATGTAGGTATCTTCAGTGCAGCATGGATAGAGCTTTTAAAATGGGAAAGCAAGGTTTGTGCCATCAGGTGTTCTTTTATGGTGAACATGCAGCCGAACACGTTCTGATTTCTCACAAGTCAAAAGGACTCTAGCTACACCCTGGTCCCGTCTGAAACAAGTTTTCTTCACAGGGTGTTCTGCATGTATCGAACTCCCTCGTCCTTGGAACGTTCTATGTATGCTATCGAGCCTATGCCTATTCTAAAGTCCTGCAGTGTAACAGGAAAAACTGTGCTTTGGTTCCACTAGGAATGCAAGTCTCCTTTCTCCGGTAGGTATGGGGTCCTAGGGTAAGGGTTCCTAGAGGAAGGCGAAGCAGATTGTGTTTCTTAGTGTAGCTCCAATGAGGGCAATGAGGCAGACTTCCATGGCATGTAGGACGTGAGAGAACAGAATCCGTGGAGCTGTTGGAGCGCTGAGGACATCTAGCTTTCCCAAGGAAGGGTGCAGTGTGTTGCCCTACCCTCTGAATACATAGACTGACTGGGAAAGACTACTGAGCCTGGATGTTTCTTAGAAAGGCAGAGGAGCCTGCTGGTACTCACTGTATTTGTAGGCAAAAGTGTGCCTACAGGAGGCTGATACGTGTCTAGAAAAGTGAAGAAACGTTAAAGTAAATCAGAACTGCGAGTACGACCTGATGGAAACTGCTAAGCGCTTTCCCTTTATCAGGGCTTGTCAGGCCTTAGCTTGAGGCAAGGACTCACGTCAAGTTTCCCTGTAGCTCTAGAGCGAGACAGGAGGAGCTCCCACCCAGGCTATCGAAGCACCGTGTTTCCTTAGAGAAAACTGCTTTTCTTTCCAGAGGGCTGCCTACAGTAACTAGAGGCCAGTCAAAATCAGTGTTATTTAGGTATCTTCAGTGCAGCATGGATAAAGCTTTTAAAATGGGAAAGTAAGGTTTGTGCAATCAGGTCTTCCTTTCCGGTGACCATGCTATCGAAACCCTTCTGATTTCTAACAAGTCAAAAGAGACTCTCGCTACACCATGGTCCCTTGCGGAATCAACTTTTCTTCACAGGGTGTTCTGCATGTAGCGAACTCTCTCATCCTTGGAACGCTCTATGTAACCCTTCGGGCCTAAGCCTATTCTAAAGTCCTGCAGGGTAACAGGAAAAACTTTGCATTGGTTCCTGTAGGAATGCAAGCCTCCTTTCTCCTGTAGGTATGGGATCCTTGGGTAAGAGTTCCTAGAAGGAAGGCGAAGCAGATTGTGTTTCTTAGTGTAGCTCCAATGAGGGCAATGAGGCAGACTTCCATGGGTTGTAGGACGTGAGAGAACAGAATCCCTGGAACTGTTGAAGAGCTGAGTCCATCTAACTTCCTAAGGAAGGGGACAGCGAGTTGCCCTACACTCTGAACACATAGAGTGACTGGGAAAGGCTTCTAGGTCTGGATGTTTCTTAGAAGGGCAAAGGAGACTGCTGGTACTCACTGTATTTGTAGGAAAAAGAGTGCCTACACGAGGCTGCCTAGTGTCTGGAAAAGTGAAAAACCTTAAAGTAAAGCAGAACTGCGAATACGACCTAATGGAAACTGCTACATGCTTTCGCTTCAGCAGGGCTTTTCAGGCTTTAGCTTGAGGCAAGGACTCTGGTCAAATTTCCCTGTAGCTCTAGAGCATGAATGGAGGAGCTCCCACACATGCTATGGAAGCACCGTGTTTCCTTAGAGAAAACTCCATTTCTCTCCAGAGGGCTGCCCACAGTGACTAGAGGCCAGTCAAAAACAGTGTTATTTAGGTATCTTCAGTGCAGCACGCATACAGCTTTTAAAATGGGAGAGCAAGGTTTGTGGCATCAGGTGTTCTTTTCCGGTGAACATGCAGCCGAACACCTTCTGATTTCTAACAAGTCAAAAGGGACTTTAGCTACACCCTGGCCCCTTGCTGAATCAACTTTTCTTCGCGGGGTGTTCTGCATGTATCGAACTCCCTCATCCTGGGAACGTTCTATGTTTGCCATCAGGCCTAAGCCTATTCTAAAGGCCTGCAGTGTAACAGGAAAATCTGTGATTTTGTTCCAGTAGGAATGCAAGCCTCCTTTCTCCTGTAGGTATGGGGTCCTTGGGTAAGAGTCCCTAGAAGGAAGGCGAAGCAGATTGTGTTTCTTAGTGTAGCTCCAAAGAGGGCAATGAGGCAGACTTCCATGGCATGTAGAATGTGAGAGAGCAGAATCCCTGGAGCTGTGGAAGAGCTGAGTCCGTCTAGCTTCCTAAGGAAGGGTGCAGCGAGTTGCCCTACCCTCTGAATACATAGAGTGACTGATAAAGACTTCTAGGCCTGGATGTTTCTTGGAAGGGAAAAGGAGACTGCTGGTACTCACTGTATTTGTAGGAAAAAGGATGCCTACACGAGGGTGCCTAGTGTCTGGAAAAGTGAAGAATCGTTAAAGTAAAGCAGAACGGCGAATACGACATAATGGAAACTGATAAGCGCTTTCGCTTCAGCAGGGCTTTTCAGGCTTTAGCTTGAGGCAAGGACTCACGTCAAGTTTCCCTGTAGCTCTAGAGCATGACAGGAGGAGCTCCCACCCATGCTATGGAAGCACCGTGTTTCCTTAGAGAAAACTCCTTTTCTTTCCAGAGGGCTGCCCACAGTGACTAGAGGCCAGTCAAAAACAGTGTTATGTAGGTATCTTCAGTGCAGCATGGATAGAGCTTTTAAAATGGGAAAGCAAGGTTTGTGCCATCAGGTGTTCTTTTATGGTGAACATGCAGCCGAACACGTTCTGATTTCTCACAAGTCAAAAGGACTCTAGCTACACCCTGGTCCCGTCTGAAACAAGTTTTCTTCACAGGGTGTTCTGCATGTATCGAACTCCCTCGTCCTTGGAACGTTCTATGTATGCTATCGAGCCTATGCCTATTCTAAAGTCCTGCAGTGTAACAGGAAAAACTGTGCTTTGGTTCCACTAGGAATGCAAGTCTCCTTTCTCCGGTAGGTATGGGGTCCTAGGGTAAGAGTTCCTAGAGGAAGGCGAAGCAGATTGTGTTTCTTAGTGTAGCTCCAATGAGGGCAATGAGGCAGACTTCCATGGCATGTAGGACGTGAGAGAACAGAATCCGTGGAGCTGTTGGAGCGCTGAGGACATCTAGCTTTCCCAAGGAAGGGTGCAGTGTGTTGCCCTACCCTCTGAATACATAGACTGACTGGGAAAGACTACTGAGCCTGGATGTTTCTTAGAAAGGCAGAGGAGCCTGCTGGTACTCACTGTATTTGTAGGCAAAAGTGTGCCTACAGGAGGCTGATACGTGTCTAGAAAAGTGAAGAAACGTTAAAGTAAATCAGAACTGCGAGTACGACCTGATGGAAACTGCTAAGCGCTTTCCCTTTATCAGGGCTTGTCAGGCCTTAGCTTGAGGCAAGGACTCACGTCAAGTTTCCCTGTAGCTCTAGAGCGAGACAGGAGGAGCTCCCACCCAGGCTATCGAAGCACCGTGTTTCCTTAGAGAAAACTGCTTTTCTTTCCAGAGGGCTGCCTACAGTAACTAGAGGCCAGTCAAAATCAGTGTTATTTAGGTATCTTCAGTGCAGCATGGATAAAGCTTTTAAAATGGGAAAGTAAGGTTTGTGCAATCAGGTCTTCCTTTCCGGTGACCATGCTATCGAAACCCTTCTGATTTCTAACAAGTCAAAAGAGACTCTCGCTACACCATGGTCCCTTGCGGAATCAACTTTTCTTCACAGGGTGTTCTGCATGTAGCGAACTCTCTCATCCTTGGAACGCTCTATGTAACCCTTCGGGCCTAAGCCTATTCTAAAGTCCTGCAGGGTAACAGGAAAAACTTTGCATTGGTTCCTGTAGGAATGCAAGCCTCCTTTCTCCTGTAGGTATGGGATCCTTGGGTAAGAGTTCCTAGAAGGAAGGCGAAGCAGATTGTGTTTCTTAGTGTAGCTCCAATGAGGGCAATGAGGCAGACTTCCATGGGTTGTAGGACGTGAGAGAACAGAATCCCTGGAACTGTTGAAGAGCTGAGTCCATCTAACTTCCTAAGGAAGGGGACAGCGAGTTGCCCTACACTCTGAACACATAGAGTGACTGGGAAAGGCTTCTAGGTCTGGATGTTTCTTAGAAGGGCAAAGGAGACTGCTGGTACTCACTGTATTTGTAGGAAAAAGAGTGCCTACACGAGGCTGCCTAGTGTCTGGAAAAGTGAAAAACCTTAAAGTAAAGCAGAACTGCGAATACGACCTAATGGAAACTGCTACATGCTTTCGCTTCAGCAGGGCTTTTCAGGCTTTAGCTTGAGGCAAGGACTCTGGTCAAATTTCCCTGTAGCTCTAGAGCATGAATGGAGGAGCTCCCACACATGCTATGGAAGCACCGTGTTTCCTTAGAGAAAACTCCATTTCTCTCCAGAGGGCTGCCCACAGTGACTAGAGGCCAGTCAAAAACAGTGTTATTTAGGTATCTTCAGTGCAGCACGCATACAGCTTTTAAAATGGGAGAGCAAGGTTTGTGGCATCAGGTGTTCTTTTCCGGTGAACATGCAGCCGAACACCTTCTGATTTCTAACAAGTCAAAAGGGACTTTAGCTACACCCTGGCCCCTTGCTGAATCAACTTTTCTTCGCGGGGTGTTCTGCATGTATCGAACTCCCTCATCCTGGGAACGTTCTATGTTTGCCATCAGGCCTAAGCCTATTCTAAAGGCCTGCAGTGTAACAGGAAAATCTGTGATTTTGTTCCAGTAGGAATGCAAGCCTCCTTTCTCCTGTAGGTATGGGGTCCTTGGGTAAGAGTCCCTAGAAGGAAGGCGAAGCAGATTGTGTTTCTTAGTGTAGCTCCAAAGAGGGCAATGAGGCAGACTTCCATGGCATGTAGAATGTGAGAGAGCAGAATCCCTGGAGCTGTGGAAGAGCTGAGTCCGTCTAGCTTCCTAAGGAAGGGTGCAGCGAGTTGCCCTACCCTCTGAATACATAGAGTGACTGATAAAGACTTCTAGGCCTGGATGTTTCTTGGAAGGGAAAAGGAGACTGCTGGTACTCACTGTATTTGTAGGAAAAAGGATGCCTACACGAGGGTGCCTAGTGTCTGGAAAAGTGAAGAATCGTTAAAGTAAAGCAGAACGGCGAATACGACATAAT